>NC_056746.1:931935656-932120656 GCF_019279795.1 Protopterus annectens
TGAGTGAGGCACTTGTGTACAGATGTATTGCAACAGGTGCCTGGTGACAAAGGCATGGAGTGAACACCAGTGTCAAAACTGGAGTACCATACCCCATTTCAAATCACCTACACCAGAAACCTCCAGATATGTGATTGGCTGCCCACCACTGCATGTGTCAGGGGTGAATATGGTCATAAATGTGTACAATAGCCCCCCCAATGATAGTCACAGTGGCACACTATTCCTGGAATACCTGTACATGGTATGTGTCAGCAGACATGGTGTGTCAGCTATGGACATGTAGGTCAGTGTACCCCTCCACACCACAAAATGGCTGCCACGGTATGTACCTCACATGACAGCTACAGATATGGAGAAGGACACAGTGACATGTATGACACTGTGACAATGCACTCAAACACATTACCAATGCACAGTGACTGACAACACCACAGAGTGCACACATACTACCCACATAGAGGTTACCACTCCTGGATTTACATACTTAAGTCACACCCATGATAGATGTCCAACAACCATAGTAACACCTCACACCATCCACAACATAAATCACCGCTGTGTGTCGTCCTTGACACCACAGTAGGGAGCATATGGTGGAGGTACAGGTTCCTACCCACAGATAAGACATACCCTGCAATAAACCACACAGTGTTACGAAGCAAGACTCCCCATGAGTACATGTCACACATACCCCTGCTGAATGTTAGTCAGATAGGTAATATGCCATATGAGTCACCCTGTGTAACTGTTTGACAGGAGCATGTACCATCACATCACATGTGTCACAATGGTCAGGGTAGCAGAACAGTATGCTGCTGTAGTCCCAGAGGCAATAGCATATTGTATTGTATTGTATTGTGTTGTATTGTATTGGTATGTAGAGGTGCCTCCTTTGTGGAGTGGAACCACTGCTGCTGTACGCCAGTGTACAGGTACATATCCTGTAGTCAGGCTAGTGTTACATAGCACTTCTATATGTGGGTTTAGCTCCTCTTGGAGTTCATGTAGCATGCAACCGGGATACCATCAGGTCCCATTGATGCTGTGTTTTTTTGCTTTTCTGAGGGCGGCTCTCACCTGGACATCTGTGATGACAGGGAGGCTACATTCAGCTGGGATAAGTATGTCTTTGTTTGGGGGAGAGGGAGGGAGGAAAATTGCACT
The DNA here is from genome assembly GCF_019279795.1 of Protopterus annectens. Lineage (NCBI taxonomy): Eukaryota > Metazoa > Chordata > Ceratodontiformes > Protopteridae > Protopterus > Protopterus annectens. The sequence continues at coordinate 931,936,824 of NC_056746.1, forward strand.
GAACCTGTCTGCCACAATGTTGCCAATATCTGTGGGTTCAGTGAATTATTTGTTGTTGTGTACTAACTATGAGCATATTGGAGGGTTTCTGACCAGGTTTCTAACATAACTGAAGAAGGCCTTGTGGTTATCTGTAGTGTCCCCGGTGATTTCCCTCTCAAAGTTGCCCATGGATGTTTGTATGAGAGAACATAGCTCTTTACTAGTGCTGATCAGACATGCCTTCCCTTTATGGGATTATGCTCTGTCTTGCAGTAGCTTCCATCTTTTGTTATACAATCTGTCTATGGCTTGGGTCCACCAGACAGGATGCTTTCCCTTTGTGGAGAGTGTCTTGGTCTTATATGGGATTGCATGATCCATGCATTCTCGGAGATGTCCGTAGAAATCATTTGTGAAGGAGTCAGCATTGTGGGTTGTGGCTACCACTGGCCCAGTGGGCTTAAAGGATACTATCTCAGTCTTAAGAAGTGTAAAGTTTGCGTTTGAAATGTTATTCACTGTAGTCGTTTGTGCTGGTGGTGGAGGTGGGATATGTATATCCAGGGCAATTAGTTTGTGGTCAGATCACAGTAGTTGATGATGTACCCCATACAGTACCTCAATACAAACCCCCAGATTGAGGAGGTGCTTTGGACCTGAATCAGTGTGCTGACTGCTGGGGTTTGGTAGTATGTCGTATGGAGTGTGCCAGGTACTGTTGCACAGTTGTTGGCTGAGCACTGATACCTGGCCATTTACATGTGTATCCACCAATAGACAGACAGATGCTATATATGGGAGATATGTTGTATCACAACAGTCGAGTAGCATGTGTAGTATGTGTGCCAAATTCTGCTGACATATTTTGCTGATATCATTTTATTTCCTTTTTCAGGACCATGGCTCACCAGCGCAATCCAGCATACTCTGCAGCCGAGGATGAGGAAATACACCAGGGCCTGGTGTGGGATTATGCAATACTCTTTTCCCACACCATCCAGAAACAGCAGGAGAGGGCTGCACTGTGAGCAAGACCTGGTCCATCGGGTAAATGACATAGGCACGCATAATAAGACATATGAGCAAGTACAACATCACTGCAGTGATTTAATCAGAAATGTCTGTCAGCGTGCATTGGATATCCACAGGCAACAGGTTGCCACAGGTGGTGGGGTGGCTACACATCTCCCACTCACCAGACTGGAGGGACTACTCCTAAGTGTTGTGGCTCCTGCCCACCAACAACAACAGCAGCAGACCTGCATTATGATGGAGGCTGGAGCCACACAGCACCATGACTACGAGCGTGCAGGTAATATGCCATATGTATAGTTGACTGTTGTGTACACTGGTAGTTAATGCATGTGTGAGGTGTGTCCTTGGTTTGTAGCTGTCATCATAGTATTTAATGTGCAAGTGTGATATTCTCAATATCAGCAGCTGACCTGTGAAAGGCAACTGTTGTACTACTGACCTGTATCATACTCAGTAACAATGGCACAGTTGTGCCCACTGACATTAATTTCCTCACTTCTGCAGGTCCCTCCGGTGTAACAGCAATGCAGCCTATCCATGCTGGTGAGTGTGTATTAACAATACCTTTAATAGTCTTGATAGTAATAGTAATATTAGGCTCACTCAGTAGTGCTCTGTGTATGCATGCAGGTGTGTCTGTGTCTGTGTGTTGATATCTCGCACACTGAGTAGTATGCAAGTGTGCAACTGTGTGCAAGTGTGCACCTGTGCATGTGTGCATGTGTGCACCTGTGCATGTGTGCATGTGTGCACCTGTGCATGTGTGCACCTGTGCATCACTGGTAACATTGTGTAGACATTGTAAACTGTGTTTCCTGTTTCCCTCCCACAGGTTCTGGTGCTGCTCTGGTGTCATGCAGCAGGGAACCTGAATCAGGTGCCACGGGTACTGATAATGATGACATCTGTGTAATGACACAGGAAGGTGTGCCAGGGTTCGTCGTTGGTCAGCCAATTGACAGTACACAGCTGTCAACCCTATCAATGTGCACAGTCATCCTGCCAATACATCCTTTGTCACCAATGCCCCTAGGTGATGGACAGGATACAGTGGGCATTGAACAGAGTAATGTGGTATCTGTGGCACATGCTTCCCCACACAGCAGCCATGGGCATGGCCCTGAGATGGTACCACACAGACAGATGTCCAGGGGTTCTCGTGGGAGCATCCATGGGCGTACTGCCCCTGTCAGACGTGCCCACAGAGGTCTTACAACCTCAGCTATGTTTCGGGCTGTCATGCACGCACAGTCGCGTATGGAACAGTACACCAGACAGGGTCTGAGGGAGCTGACAGCATGTCGCACAGCCATGACTGACAGTATGCGTGACATTGCGGCTGCCATCCGTAATTTCACCGATGTCACAGACAGATGTTGTGGGGACATATTAGATCAGTTCCACAACTGCATGTCCATGAGCCAGGGCAATGGTGGACAGTTGAGGCATCGACATGGGCGTATGCCAGCAACAGCAGCAGCTGGCAGTCGTCGCGGATGACAACAGGGCCGCGGCCGCCCCCATAGTGCCAGCAGCAGCCCCAGCAATGCTGGGTCTGTGCTGTCATCAGACCACCCCAGGAGACCACGTGCACGTGGCTCTGGACAGGCCCAACAGGGATCTGTCTCCAGTCAATGAACACCTGCTTCTGATGACAGTACCCAGTCTGGATTGGTACCGGATACGGTCCGTAGCACCCCTGCAAGGCACAGGTACCGTGTCCGTGGCCAGAGACACTGATCTGTATGACCTGGCAGGTACAGTCTGTGGCTGTCCACAAACAATGGTATATGGCAGCCATGAGGTGGAACTGTGTGCATCCATACACACATGCGAATTGACAACACCTAGGGCTACCGCATACTCGCACACACTGCATCAACATTGCCCCACCTTGTACTGCTGTCCCTCACCAACACACATACACATACATGTCAATTGGTGGTATCAGTGGCAGACTCAGGCATACCAAGTTCACACCCTGTGCATATGATGAAACTGTGCCACCTCCTGCAATCTGTAACATCAGTGCAGGTACAGGTTAACATGTTGCTGATGCACAGGGTGACTACATAGACGTGTAGTAATAGTATCATGTTGTTAACAGTACTGTGTGCTGATATAATTGTGGGTATATCCCAGCATGCCTGATGCAGTAAGGTTATGATTGTCTTGTACTGTTTTCTACACCCATGGTAAGTACCATAGTGTATCATCTGCACATGTTTGCATACTGGTGGTAAGGATGTCAACAGAAGGCCACATACATAGGTAGCACAGGGGATAAGGTAATGAAAGTATTGATACGCAATGATGGACATGTAAACTGAAAGTGGCATGTTGCCCACACTGGACTCTGCAATGCGGATGTTTGAGGATGTTGATATGTGTGCAGTACTACACGACTGGTAGAGGACACACAGGAGCACCCTAGCACTGCAAGCTCACATCTCATACCATGCTAGACAGCCCCAATACACAAAACTAACTTTCACAGGAGGGAGAGTCCCCATAAATGTCAGGGATACTGTGGTGGCAGGACAGGTAGCTTACATCCTACTAAGTATGGAACCACTGAGTGAAGGCTCAGTGTCTGTTATTTGACATGTGTATTACTGCAGGTATGAGCACCTGGGTTTCCATCCGGTTATTGTACATCCTGACGGTACATGGTTTGTACACTTGTGTGCGCTGAGACTGGACCCTGGCCATCTGACCTGTGTATTTCCATGTACATGTGTATAGTGCCTGCATATTTGCACTGTTACCTACTGAAGTGGTACAGCTTATTTGTTGTACAATAGACTACATGCAGCCCTGGTTACTGTAGCTTTGTTTGCATGCATGTTTGCTTGCAGTTACCCTGGAACACTGATCCCACCTGCAATGCAGATTTACAGAGCTTCTGTGGACTCCGTGACATCTGCATAGCTTACTATATGTATGTCCATGTCTCACTTGACAGAACGTCACTGTTTGTCCTGTTCGCATGTACGTTGCCTGTGACACATTGCATATGACTTACCTGGCGTTTGACCACGTGAGCAGTCATATATGCCAGTGCTAACTAATCACAGGCACTACACCCTCACATACTCACCTTCTGTACCTTGTTCCGTATTGGCCCTATGTGCTGTTAATCACCATGGCAATCACAATACTATGGTAGCATGTGCAAAGGACACTTGTCAGTCACCTCTATGGTACAGTTGTGGAATATGTGAGTCATGTGGCAATGTCACAGCTGCCACATGTACACAGTCAACCCTCTCCCCTACACATGGACGTACAACACATGTATGAGATGCAACCACATAGCCAAACTGGGGACTAAGCACTCTGAACCCAGTACTGGCATAACCTGTCAAGTGGCATGAAATACTACAGTGACTACAATACCAGTCTGATGTAGACCTACACTGACAGCAATCCAAACACATGAACACACTGGGGCATTCATGGAGCCTCAGAATAGCATCCTGCATGAGCAGCAGACACCTCTGCAGCTGGCACACAGGCATACGTTAAGCCGGAACACAGCACATGCAACACATAGCACACAAATCCTGTGTGCCAAGCAGTCACAGCCTGTAGGGCTAGACAACACACCTGCTACAGTTGTGTTACGTACCTTTATTGTCCGGTACAGTGAGGTCCCGCTCACCAGGCTGGACAAGGTGAAGGTCACAGTGATATGCCCATGGGGCACTATGGTCCACCACATAACACATGCATACAGGTCAGTCAGAGGCATGGACACATATGACTCAGTCATTGTCCATGCCACTATGGCTGACCTGTGATGTACCTCCCTGGACTACATGATAGGGAACATAGAAGGGCTCTCTGAGCATGTGGCACAGGCTGGTATGATCCTGACCTTGGTTGGCATCATACCCTCACCAAGAATGCTGAAGTATTACTGAATGCTGATGAATTACTGTAGCTACAACACCCTAGCTGAAAGGTTCCTAGCATGTAGTCACTGCATTGCTATGGAACAACTTGTTACCACTCCCACAACAGGTGAAAACATGCAGCACCTGTTCATCAACAACACGTAGACTATATGCCCCAGACCAGATGTGTATCCCTCACTGCTAGGATGATACCATATACAACTCACACTGTATATACACATACCACATGCAGCACCCGCACAGAAAACCACAGTCATAATGTTATCCAGTGCAAATACCATGTATTCACATGTGACAGGCATCAGACATGGGAACTATTGAAGGTCACAGGTATATATGTGTATTTGGCACACACATACATCATCTGTGCGCATTGCCATTACTGGTTTAATCGATGTCATGCATTATTGTGAACAACAACCCACACACATGGGCATTCTGTGTGACAAAAACACACGTGGCATTTGTGGAATTCAAAGCCATAACTAACTGTGCTATGACAGTAGTGAGAGATGCAGTAGCAGAGCGTGCTATGTGCATTACTGGGAGATTTGGCCTCTTCTGCTGTACTTGTAGGGTGCTGATATCATCTCTGTGTAGAGATTGGAATATGCAGCAGCTGGTGTGTTGTACTGGTTGCCAAAAGGGTCAGTTCTCTCACACATGTAATTGCACACACCCTACTTCCACCCCCCCCACACACACACTGAGCATTTGCAGGATTCAAACCCCTACCTAACTATGTTATGACACTCAAGACGGACGCATTAGCGGAGTGCGCTATTCGCATTACTGGGAGGTTTCCCTTCTCCTGCTGTACTTATAGGGTGCTGACATCATCAGTGTTCAGAAAGGGGAATGTGCATCCTGTAGTGTGTTCTCCTAGTTGCCAAAAGGGACATTTCTCTCACACAGAATTGCACACACACTAACCCCCCCTCACCCAAGCACACACACTGAGCATTTGCAGGATTCAAACCCCTACCTAACTATGTTATGACACTCAAGACGGACGCATTAGCAGAGCGTGCTATTCGCATTACTGGGAGGTTTCCCTTCTCCTGCTGTACTTATAGGGTGCTGACATCATCAGGGTTTAGAAAGGGGGAATGTGCATCCTGTAGTGTGTTTTCCTAGTTGCCAAAAGGGACATTTCTCTCACACAGAATTGCACACACACCAACCTGAGCATTTGCAGGATTCAAACCCCTACCTAACTATATTATGACACTTGAGGGAGATGCATTAGCAGAGCGCACTATCCGAATTACTGGGCATCTGTTCTGCACCTGCAGTATTTATAGGGTGCTGACATCATTATTTATACAGAGGTATGTACATCTATTACTACCTGTCAGGTGGGGGATAGCATATATATGCATTTGCAGCCACCTACTTCAGGGTCAGATATGCACATCAGCACTGGCAGGTTATGTTTTATACCCTGCTTTGTGACCACAGGACCTGTAACACACAACACAACCAGTTCAGACCACCCCTCCCACATCCGGGACACACACTTTGCTTCCCTGGGAACAGTGCCAAGATATGAAGGTGTTCACATACACCATTCCAGTTGTTAACGTCAGGTACAGGTATATTGAGTGTGGGAACTACTCAGGCCTCTACAACATTACCCTACAGCCACTACAATTTGTGAGTCCATGTGCTATGGCAGGGCCACTCACCACAGCCACAAGGGGGAATACATATTGCACCTGACCATCTGCAACATGGGTACTCACTGTTCCACACCAGAGGTAGACCACCATTGTTGATATCTGACCATACCCACCTTTCCCTGGACATCCATATCCCATCCCCACCCCCAGGCAAGGTTGTCACTGCAAACAAAGTGTATTTATCAAAAGCAGACTTTGCACTTGTGAAGACTGGGGTGGAAGACTTCAAAGGACCCATGCTGGGGGAGTATACAGGCCACTCTGCATAATCCTTGACAATTGCATTCTATGAGCATGTGGAAGGTTTGCATTGATGATGCTATCCCAAATATACCCATGACTCCTCCACAACAGGACACCCTGTCAGGTGTACACCAGCCATATATGAGCTGTCCAACAGCCAGAGTGAGCTAATACATTGCAGAGCAGTCGCCCACAGAGGGAGGACATCTCTGAACAGTACTGGCACGACACTTCAATCCCTCATAATCATCACGACAAAGTGTTGACAGTGAAATTGTCCAGACACTGCAGAAAAGGCTCCCCTCAGTCTGTTATTGACGCCCACTTACTGTTAGAGGTCCTCACCAACCCTCTTCCAGCACACACCAACAACATGGATGTGGCATAGCAAATTCAACCCCTGGGATCTCCACTGTGTCCCTGCTTGACGGAGGCACAGCACACTAGCATCAAACGGTGCCTTATGTGACCTACTTTACAGTGGGACAGTAGCCTAATGTACTGGGGATGCAGATGCCAAGCACACTCTGGCTAAGCTTTCATTCCCTAGGGCAAACAGCCTAGTATTGATCTCTACACCCATATGTTTAATTGTCAGATGCACAATATTTGTTGCTGATAGACTGTTTGCAGGTCTTTATTGCCATAGCATTCCCTGTTTCTATGAACAACTTGCGTATCTGTGGAAGATGTTTGAATATGAGAGGGATCCACTATATCACTTATGTCTCTGTAGTCATTTAACTGTGTGCACTGGGCAGATTGCTGTAATGTGGTTGGTTCCTGGAATAACATTACAAATACCAGATATGTGTGGCCAACTGCTAAACTGAGATATGGCCTAAGTGTGTGAGCATGCCTAGTTCAGGCTTTCCATGGCATGTTGTCTGACATATGTCTCATTTATCAAAGTGTGCGAGCATGCCCAGTGTGAGCTTTCCATATGTTGAACCCTGCAGTCCACCACATTTTTGGATGAGTGTGAACTTCAACAATATCTCACGTTTATGGTTGTGTGTTGGGTGTCATGTTGTGTACTTACTGGCCAACTGTTTTGTGTCTGAACACAACAGGGATTATACTGTGCCTGCAGGGTTTGCATGGGATACTTTGCATACAGTTGTCAACATCCTTTCATACTGACCTAACACTGTAGTATCATATAGTGTACTGGTTCAGTACTTTCACTGTGGTGGACAGTATCCTGGGCTTTAGTCCTATCACTGCTTTAAATTTTCATAGTGAGCACAACAGACTGTTTAGGGGCCAGTTGTGCACATATGACCATGTTGCATTATGTTCAGATATGGACTACTTAAACCAGGCTTGTCCAACATTGGTAGTGTATTCCACAACATAGGTGGACATTGGCAAACACTAGCGATGTGCCCTAGGCCATTTCTAATGCTATCAGAGAGTGTGTTTGTCCTTCGACACATTGTAACTGGAGTTTGCCATGACATATGTCATGGTTAGTATACTGTGCCTCCGTCTACCCGTGACATAACAGTGATACCCAGGGTAAACCTACCATCTCCCATCCACTCATCAAGATTCCTCTTGAGGAGAGTCGATGAGTGACTCTCTGGCTAACCTGTACTGGGAGTTTACTCAAGAGTGGGGGTGGCTTCTGTGTTATGGATCATTCAGTACAGCTTGTCCTATGTATGTCAGTGCTGGGGTTCAGGTCTCTCATGTGCAAGGCTCACTGCCATTCAGATTGTACAAGGTGCAGCATGTTCATTGATTCCAGCTTGGACATGGCTTTATACATCAGGCACAGCTTGCCTCTGGGCGGGCAGTATGGCAGTGTGTGGAGCTGCAGTTTGTTTAATCAGGCAACACATGGCATCTGTTCAAGCTCTTTGATACTCCTGGTGAGGTACTTTAGGGGTCTTTCCAGTTGATGGAGGTGTCTGCTGAGGTACATCCCACAGGGGCCATTGTAGTCAATTGTGATGCTGATGAAGGATGACTGCAGAGCCACAATGACCTCCCCTGATCTAGATCTGGACTACCTTCATGATTAGGTGGGTATATGGTATGTTTCTGTAACCACTACAGCCACATGCTTGTCCAATGCAAGATATCTATCAACTTGTGTCCCCAGGTCTCTTATTACATCTTAAGTACTTAATGGGTTAACACCTAGGTGGTAATTGGTGGGCACTTACTGTATATCCACAGGGGGTTGACTATACACTTTTCTGCAATTAGCTTGCTGACATGGCTATGGCACCAGTTCTGTTTCTATGTGGCCCTTTTGTGGGATGCTTGTGTCAGCTGGAGGGTCAGATATGGTGGCCAGTTTGTAGTCCTCTACAAACTTGTTCAGACACAGTCCTTCCATGTTGGCCTGTACCTATGGGACATATATACCAAACAAGGGAGGTCCCAGGACCGAGCCTTGTGGGATGCCAGTTATATCTGGTTTGTAGTCTGACATGGCTGCAGCATTTCTGACCATGTCAGTTCTGTCCTTGGTCTGGTTTGCAACCCCTCTACTGACATAGGGATTTATATTTAAGCTGGTGAGCTTATGTATAATGAACACATGGGGTATTGTATGGAAGCCTTTTGCAAGGTCCAGCTAGGCTGTGTGGACCACATTCCCCTCATCAATGACCTTAATGACTGTTTCAAATGAGTCAAACATGTTTAAGGGGCAGGATCTGCACTTAAGAAAGCCACACTGAGTAGGGTCCAGTGTCAGTAGATCCCCAATATCTTTATGTCTGAGGTACATGCTGATCCTTTCCATAGCTTTGCAGACCAAGCTTGTCAGGATTCTGGGGTGGTAGTTTGCAGTATCCATTCAGGCAACACCTTTGTGGAGAAGGACCACTGTTGTTGTACACTGCTCTTTGGGTACATACCCTGTGGTAAGGCTGACATCGAGCAGTAGTGTTATTTGGCATTCCATTCTTCTTGGAGTCCATGTTGGACTCAGCCCAGGACACCATCTCGTACCATTGATGCTGCGTGTTTTGCTTTGTAGATGCTGGCTGTTACCTCAGCATCTGCAATGTCAAGGGGCCAGCACTCTGCTGGGATAGATATTTTGCATTTGGGGGGGGGGTTTGCACTGCACCTGTCAGGTTGGATGTTGGCAATATGTGTGTGTGTGTTTGGTATGTTGTTTGTAATATTTGAGTGATTCACAGCATATCTGTGAATTCCCAACAAGGTTCCTACCATCAGTTAAGAAAGCCTTGTGATTATCCTTAGTGTCCTGTACAATTTGTATCTTCATAAGTTCATAGGTTCATACTAGGCTATCTGCCATAGGGCATTTATAAGCCTAGCCAGAGTGTGTGTGCCTTTCGCCACCCCTTGCTATGTGAATATTATGGCCATTTAGGATTTACTTTATTGTGTCTCTGTCTGGACGTGACACAGTGAAGACCCCCAGTGTACATCTACGATCACCCATCCACTTGGCAAGATTCCTGTTGAAGAGAGTCAGTGAGGGGCTCTGCCTAACATGGAGTGGGATTCCATTCCAGGGTGTAGGGAGCCTCTGGGTTACGTATCTGTCCCTCCAGCACATCATATTTCATTATGTGTTGAGGTTGACATCTCTCGCTCTCACAGCTCCGATGGATTTGTGTTTTCTGGGGTGGAGCATGTCCATTAATCCTGTGTTGGACATGGCCTTGTACAACAGGCATACAACGCCTCTGCGTAGGCAGTATGTGACTGCATACAGCTGGGGTGTCTACAGCCAGGCAGCATATGACATATATTTGAGACCCTTTATCCTCTTGGTGAGGTACCTTTGAGGTCTTTCTAACTGCTGCAGGTGTCGGGTAAGGTACATCCCAAATGAGGCATTGTACTAAATTATGGGCCTGATAAGAGAACAGTATAGGGGCACAATGACCTCTGTTGACATAGATGTGAATCCTTTCATGATAAGGTGTCCAATATAGACAGTCTTCCTAGCCACGTTGGCAATGTGAGTGTCACATGACAGGTTACTGTCCACTTGTGTCTCTAGGTCCCTGATTACTCCTTCCATACATAATGGATTACCACCTATGTGGTAATTTGTGAGTACCTCGTTTGGTATTTGGTGAGACATTCATACTGTCCAGTGTCTTGAGGACAGCCGAGTGAGGTTCTTGTGTGTGAGAGTGTGGTCTGTAGCATGCTACAGACTGTACAGCAGTTTTGCCTACGGTTAGTTGCACATGGGTGGTCTCCGATGCTTCGTGCATTGTCAGTTACCTGGACGTGTGGGTATCTGTGCTGAATATGGATACTCCCCCTCCTTTTATGTTTTGGTCCAGGTTTTGGGGCCATAACGCATGATATGAGGTATAACCTGGTAGTGCTGGTGTGCTGTCAGGAGCCTTGCTGCAGGTTTCTGTCACTGCACGGACATCGATGTTCTCCATACTGGGGAGGGCCTCGGGAGCATGCATGTTGAGGTTTACACGTCTGACATTGGGCAGCATTACCCTTATGTTTCTTTCCACTTATGTTTTCTAGGGAGGTGGATTAGTCTTTTCAGCCTTGCCTACAAAAGGCTCTATGGAGGTGGCAAGAGCCTTATCCAATATCCAGACGCCCAGGGGTAACAGGTGCAAGCCATCCCTGGCACAGCAGCATGGCTTGTCAAGCATGACATCCCAAGCAGACAGACATTGGATCCCCTTGGAATGACACCAATAATTGTGCCACTTGTTCAAGCTGATCATTCTGTGTTTGTACTGTGGCATCATTCTTGGTGAGGATAGGATGCTGCACACGGTCAGTGTCATACCGGCCTGGACTACATAATCGGAGAGCTCATCTATGTCTCTTTTCATGTAGTCCGGGGAGGTACATCTCAGGTCATTCACGCCAGCATGGACAATGATTGCATCATATTTCTACTTGCTTTGGGGTGACCTGCATACTTGTGTTATGTGGCATATTGTAGCAGCCTACAGGCAGCTTACTGTACCCTTTCCCTTGTTCAGTCTGGTGAGCGGGACAGCAGTGTGTCTGACTATGGAGTCACCTATTACAACTGTATCAGGCATGTTGTTTCTCCTTCTGGCCTGTGACTGTTTGGCAAACCAGCTTTGTGTACTATGTGTTGCATGTGCTATGTTTGGAGGTAGTGGTTGCTTGGGTGTCTGCTTTGGATGCCTCTGTTGATGGGGTGCATTTGTAATTAGAGCCTCCGGGAATGTTTTTCTGTGTTTATGTCTTTGGTTTGCAGTTGTGATAGGTCTATGTGAGACTGGGTTTGTGGTGTGTGTGGTTACCTTCTCCTCCTGACTAGTTTTGACAGTACTGAGTTGAGAGAGCTCAGCCTCCGGTTTGGATAAATGGTTGCATCTCTCACATATATTTGTATTTCTTGGGGGGAGGTGAGGGTTGTCTGTGTACATGGGGCAGATGTAACATTGCCTCAAGATTCACAGATTCAACTTGTTGCAGCTGGCCTTAGTGGATTGTATGAGTGGACATATTTTATTGCCATACTACTGATCAGAGATTACTTCCCTTTTTATGTTTGCTCTGTCATGTAGTAGCTTCCTCATTCTCTTGCATGGTTTGGTAATGGCTGGGGTCCACCATGCCAGATGCCTGCATGTATGGCATTGTGTCTTGGTTTTATTTGGGATTGCATAATCCATGCATTCCTGGCAGTGTTCATGGAATGCCTGTATAACAGGTTCTGAGGTGTGGCCCATATTTTGCACATGCACAGGGCCTTTAATGGATTCCACATCAGTTTGGAGGAGTGCAACTTTTGCTTTACACATGTTTTTCACTGTGGTTTTCTGGCCAGGGACTGTGGTCAGGATGTGTATATCCGGTGTGATTACTCTATGGTCTGATATTACCAGTGAGGGATACACTTCTCATCTTGCCATCCAGTACCCATGTTGCTGATTATCACATCCAGTATGCTTACCCCTCTTGTGGGAGTGGTACGTTGTTCCTGGGCATTTTGGTTTATGGATTCTAGGAACCTTTGTCCTAGAGTGTTGGAGCTAGAATAATGCTCCCAGTCTATGTTTGGGTATTTTCAGTCACCCAATATAATGTGGTTTGGAGGGCTTGATATATTCATGTATTCCAACATAGGCCAAGTGCAGTTCCTGGTGTTAGGATGGTAGTCTGTAGCAGGCTATAAACTGGGAGGCAGTTTTAGCCACTGTTACTTGACCATGGCTAGTCCATGCTGCTTCTTGTTGTGGTACCAACATGGGGGTGTGGGTATCCTTGACGATTATTGCTAGTCACCCTCCTTTTGTAGCTTGTTCCATGTTTTGAGGCTATACAGCACAGTATGGAGGTGTAACCTGGTAGTGTTAGGGTGCTGTTGTGAGCCTTGATCCAGTTTTCTGCTACAGGACAGATATCAACATTTTACATACTGGGGGAGTTTAGACTGCATGCATCTTGCTGTTTAGACTTCTGGCATTGGGTAGCATTACATCTAGGTTCTTATCCCTTGTGATACCTATGGAGGTGGGTTTGTGTTTTGAGCCTTACCTATTCAAGGCACGCTGTGGGTAACAACAGCCTTTGCCAGTATCCATAAGGCCAGGACTGATAGGTGCATGCCACCCCTAGCAGGTGGAGCATCATGTCATGCTCAGCATGTCATCCCAGGCTGGCACACATTGGATCCCCTTTGACTAACAGCAATACCTCAGCCAATTATTGCAATTGATCATCTCATCTTCATATTGTGGCATCATGCTTGGTGAGGGTAGGATGTTAGTCAGGGTCATCAAGTTTGCATATACTACATGGTGTTACATTGCTTAACACATGCCAATCATGTCTCAGGTGGTGCTGCAGGGCTGCCTCTGTCAGATGCACATACTACACTCCCTGTACATGTTTGAGAGCAGGTTATGTCATTTTAGACATCCCTGTTATTATATGAGTGAGTCAGAGAGGGGTATCATTCCCAGGGTTCCTACTGAGCCAGTGTATGTGCTATGCATTGCCTCTTTGCCAAGGCCAGGGCATACTGGGCACACCTCCTTCTGCATACTGGGGCAGGCTCAGGTTGTTCCTCCTCCGACACTCTGCCTGTGATGGCCTTGGCAATGGTGGGGGGCTGTTTGTCCCGGTCTTATGCTGGTCCTGCTGCAGCTGTTTTCACAAGATCATATTATGTAGCATAGCACATACCATGACAATTTGGGTACATATAGTTGGCGAGTACTGCAAGGCTCCACCAGATGTGTCCAAACACCGGAACCATGACTTGAGCAGCCCAAACACACGCTCTATTACATTACGTGTTTGTGCGTGTGCCTCATTATGGCGTTCCTGTTCAGGTGTGTGTGCGTTTCTGATGGGTGTCATCAGCCACGGCTCCAGTGCATAACCTGCATCCCCCACTAGGTGTCCATGTGGGATGTCCCCATTGGCAAATGTCTGGTACAGCTGCGTCAAATGCCAGATATGGGAATCATGGTAGCTCCCAGGGCAGCCAGCACACACATATTCATTATTATGCCCTGGGCATCACACACGACCTGGCAGTTGATGGAGGGGAAGCCCTTGCGGTTTATGTAGGCCCTACCCCGCTCACCAGCTGGTGCTTTGATGCATATGTGCATGCAGTCTATTGCACCCACTACCTCAGGGTATTCCGCTATTTGCTAGAAGAGACGCATATTGCTGGCCAATACCTCACGGGCATTGGGGAAATATACATGATCACCGACATGTGCTGACATGGCATCCAGGAACTGGTGCAATACCCTGGAGGCTGATGTCTGTGATATCCCCATCATATCACCAGTTGGTCTCTGGAAGGTACCTGTTGCTAGTATTCTTAGGCCAACACATACCTTGGTTTCCACTGGGATGGGTTCCCCTCTGTTGGTTCTGTGTGTGAGGCGTGGCCTGCACAGCTCGACAATTTGCTGCAGGAGGTCTCTGTCCACTCTATAGCGCTCCACTATCTCCAGCTCATGTAACCCGTGGTAGGTGACCCTGGGCCTGTACACTCTTCTCCGTCTCCTCACTGTGGGTTGTCTGGCACCATTTGCCTTGTCACCACCCTCAGCAAGTCGCCTATGTCTCCTTATGACAGCTATGGCAGCCCCTAGCATTTCTGCTCTGAGTTCAGCTTTTTCAGTTTTCACTTCTAATAGCTTACTCCTGTCTTGCAGTGTCTCTTGAGAGAAACATCCTGCACTACTGTTTGCAGAGTTTTAAGTGCTGGGCTGGGCTACTATTCTGCCTGTGTAATTGCCTGCTTCTAATAGTTTTCATCTGCTAGCTTCCTACTAATTCTGTTGCTTTCTTTTTCCTTTCTGTTTCCTCAGGTGGGAGCAACGTGCATACCAGCAGAAACATGCTCACAGTGGCTTACACGCGCGCACACATGCTTACACAGTTTAGAATCTTCTTATTCGGGTTAAAACACGCGCACACCAGCGCAAACAGTCTTACAAGTCTGCCAACAGGCTCCCACATGCTCAGTCTGCCTTACACGCACGCACACTGCCCTACTCGTGCCTCATGGCGCACACACGTGCGCATGCACGCCCAGCAAGAAACTTTGGTGTTGGCAACAGTGTACACCTTCCATTTCTTGACTTTCCCATGCTTATTTTGTGGCACTCCTCTTTCCATGATATGTGTCGGACATCTGTCATGTAACACTGACCTCCAATGAACTGCATTTCTTTCTGCCATTCCCCCCTGTGATGTCACCTATCTCCTACTCTGTTCCTCCCCCTTATGTAACTCTTACACTACTCAGAATGTGCTCATTTGCTATGTGAGAGTGGAATTCAGTATCCTAACACTCATTTACATCAGATTGCCTACTAATGCTTAGTTACATGTCTTAGACTCAGCTTCCCCCCTTAGCAACCACTAAACGGTGGCCATGTCGTTTTTGGTCTGCTGGTCCCTGCATTGTAAATCCATGTATTGCATAAAACTCACATTTGTGGGTTTATAACCTTCATTTTTATGTTTTATATAGCGCAGCCCATTTGTGCGGGGCTGCGCTGTGTTTAAACATCGCCAAAAAAAATTATTTCTCATATTTGCATCGGGGTACCTTGCCAATGGCCACATATTTGGCCATTGGCATGCTGCCTGACACATATGCACCCTTTATTTGGAGCTGACATGGCTCCATTGTGTTATTTGCAGAAACGTACTCAGTTGTCAACTGAGTACATTTCTGCAGCTAACACGGCTCTTACACGGGCTGGTTTGAGCTTCGTGGATCGCTAATCTACCTCATTTGCATGCCTTTCGGCTGCAAGTGAGGTGATTAGCATATCCATGCCCAGTCCGTGTAAGAGACGTTTTAGCTGGTCTCTTACACGGAATTTCGGGCTGTTCCTGGATCGCGAGGGCTGCATGGAGTCTTACACTACAGTTAGACTCCGTGCAAGCCTTCGTGAATCCTGCCCTTTATGTGTATAGATATTTATATAAAAACACGTATATATGATATAATATAAAAAACATATGAAAAAATGTATGTTATATTTTTATATATATATAAAAAAACCTAAGCTTCATTTTATTTATATTTATATATATATATATATATATATATATATATATATATATATAAAAACATTTCTAAGATAGGATATGTATAAATGCTTATGAATAAGACTTTTCTAAGAAGTGCAATTAAGTATATGGTATGTAAAACGTTTCTAAAAAAGAATGTATATAAATGCACATAAATATGAACTATACATATACATATTAAAAATATTTAACTTATGCAGTGTCAACAGATTTGTGCCATACTGTGTCTGAACCAAGGATGGTGGATACACACGAATGCATTTTACTAGAGCAAAACAGATGTGGACACTTTGAAATTTATCATATTCATATAAATAGCATATCACTGGCATGACTCTAAGGTATGGGCAAAACTGAGAACTAGCTCAGTCAGGTAGTAGCACTGACCTCCGAAACTGATGTGTGTCATGTTTAGTAAAAAAACTTTTTTGTAAGATCAGAGTCACAAAATACTCTTACAGAGGTAAAAAAAATATTTTTTTATCTTGTGCAGAAATGATGGCCTGCATCAGCTATTGGACAATTATTGAGTAAAAGTATTTCTAAACACAAATACACATAAGCAGACTTGTGATATCATATCAACTATTAAATAATATTCTTTTCCAGAGAATGCCCCGATCTATCACAACTTCCTAGCCTTTAATACTGGTTTAATAGGAACTCTTATAATTTATTCCGGGCAACTGATCAGCCCTAAATCTAATTATCCATTTCATCTCATTCTGTTCTGTTTTATTTTATATATCCCCACGTCTAATGGTAGCATTATTAATTTGAAAGACCATAAACTTAAACTTATGATCTAATGATGTTTCATGTACATGTTTAGAAAGTGCATTATTGCAAGATTTTATTCTTATATTATATACATGTTCTCTCATTCGATCCTTCAATCGTCGGTCTGTCTTGCCTACATAAAATGCACAACAGCTTGTACATGTAGCAAGATAGACCACGTGGGCCGTGTTACATGTGGCTTGTACAGGAAATGTATAACATTGTTGTGTAACAGGATGCATAAACGTAACCATTTCATTAATCAATGAACAGTATCTACATTTATTACATGGTTTAGTTCTTCCAAACTTATTATGTTGATTTTCATTTCCTACCCTACTAGGGCCACATAACATCCGATATAAATTCAATTTATTTTTATATAGGAATTTAAACGGAACTGCTATTGAATTACATCTTTGAAGTTTCATCGTGTGGTTTTTGGATTGTGATATTAAACTGGTGCAGTTTTGTCATTCAAGGGACACCACTTAGTATGTATGCCATCAAGAAAATAACTATTGAACTGTCTTCTGGATTTTTTTCCTAGCAAATTTAGTTGATTTTTATAGTTCAGTGACGGACTTTGTCCTATCACTTTCAACCTTTATGCTTTGGCATTTGGGTTCATCATTATTATATTCAGTTTTTATTTTCTTTGCCATTGTTGTAACAGGGCTCTCTCATAATAATATGTTTTGTAATGTTCTGGGAATTGTTAGGAACATCAGCGTGTTTTTAACATCTACATTTGGGTAACAAGTCGCATATGCTTCATTTTTTCCGTTTTCTTGCAACTGGTTTATACTTTGTAGAGGGCTTTGCACTTTAGGTATATGCTTTAATTTTTGATCAATGGACATCAATATGTGTACTGTTCTATGGTGAATATGTGTGAGTTGTGCCGCTTTATGTGGATAATTATTTAATAGGATTCCCATTATGAAACCCGCTTGCCTTGTTTTGCTAACCGAGAGTTATTGCTTACTATGTATGTCCTTAGATTAAAACTATTTGGTTTTCCATTTTGGTGAGCCGTGACATTTGGGAATGAACCGAACCTTCTAGTTTAATAGGCTAGAATTTTTTGCAACTATTGATATAATTTATTATCATCATTTCCTTGACAAAAATTGTTCATATCTTATACCCCTCAGTATTGGCAGATATTTTCCATGATACCCAAAAGAAAAAAATTTTCTTGCTATCACAGTGTACTTTTGTTGTTGCAACGCTGTGTTTTTCTAGTACTATTGGGCGGTATTTTTATTTTAGTCAAATGATTTTCATTCTGAGCATTGTCAATTACGGTAATTTATATATATCTTTAAATAATAAGTTCTCATATTGTTGAGTATTTTTGCATCACAAAAGAATATGGTTTATGTTTAAGCCATTCAGCTATTTAGATTGTTACTGGTTTGCATTACTAGACTTGTACTTTGTGGGCTCATTGTGTAATGCCTTCTTAATTCAGGCCATTAGGCACTTATTTTTTTCATTTGCTGTCCAGTCTAATCATAATTACATTCAGTCATTGACTGTAATTGGCACCAACTGGGTTATCTTTATAAACATTTGAATATATCCCATACATTAGGTGTGTTTCCAATTTTTTGGATATGATCTAAACCTTAAGGCTATTCACAGCCATTACTACATTTACTATGATTTATTGAATGTTTCACCAGTTGACCATATAGGCACATTTATGTTAAGGAAATTGATATTAACCTAAACTTCACACCAGGGCTCACTTTTGTTTCTTATGAACTTTTACTACTATCAGATTCAGGTCACTTTATGATTATTGGTCCAACCCTTTGGTTTAACTATTGGGAACCTTTGGTGTTACATATTAGCTAATATTCAAGTACTATTATATGTGTTTCTGTAATATATATCATTTTGGCTGTGACTCTTTACACCCAATCTATTGGGGCTGATTTACTGTTCAATGATTCTATATCTAATTTGATTTCAAGTATTGCTATCATTATATATTTGTAATTTATTACCAATGATGTGCACCAATTATTATACAACTTGATAATTGACCATTTTTTTTTGGTTCCACACATTTTTGGTCCTTTCACGTTGGCCATTTACTTATTGCCATTGGATTTACCAAGATTACGTAAGCCAAACTACTTTATCATTCTGGTGCCTGTTATTTTGTTTATTGCACCAATATTTACCCAACTTTTACATTGGATATCTGGTTTAAGTGATGCCTTGGACCTAGGGCTTATTGGTTCAAATGGGACCGGCAAGGGACATAACTATTGTTGACTGTGTTCTTCAGTGATATTCTATACTCAATTGGGATATTTTTCAACACATTATAGGTTTATTGCTTATTGATCCAATTTTGAACCGGCCAAGGTCCTTCTTTAAAGTTTTTCACTTTTATTTTTGATATTTGGCTATATATTTATTGTACAATATGGAATTGCATCATTTGCTTACTGGGCTTTCCTCTGACAGGGATGACCTTTCTGTCTTTTGGATAGGCCCCCTTGGTGAAATGTTGGATGATCCTGGCAATAAAGATACCAATGACAGTTGTGAAAATATTTTCATAAATCTTAACAAACACATGAGATCTTTGCAAAACCATGTTTGGCATTACAAACTTTTTCGTGCATATTTACTCAAAGGAATTACTCCACGTGGGTTAAGAATACGTACCCAACCATTGGTTAATACTCCTGATGATCTCCTGTTGAAACAATGGAGTGAAGTCCAACAAGAGACATCCCTTAAATTTGTTGAAATATTGGGTAACTTTCACAATAAAATCGTTGAACAGGAAATCACATTGATTTCTTCCCTCAGTGATAAGGTTAAACATTTTGAGGGTCAGACCATATATACTAACAGTATTAAGAATCTTAGTAAGGAACTCATGACATTGGAATCTCAGTTGAAAGAAAGGAAAAGTTCCAAAGGGATTTAGATGATTACACCAAAGGTGATCCTTTTAACTTTGAAAACAAAAATAAACATGTAAGATTTACTCCTTCACATAGGACCAATCCCAAAAGGAAACGGACAAAATCTATTCTTAAAAAAGCTACACACCACACCACTGACACATCAGCTGATGAGTATTCATATTCGGGTTTAGACACTGATTCAGGGGGTGCCACAGGTTCACCAGCATTAAAAAGGAGGAATTCCACCACCACCCAGGGTTTACACATAGACACTGATTCAGGGGGTGCCACAGGTTCACCAGCATTAAAAAGGAGAAATTCCACCACCACTCAGGGTTTACACATAGGAGGAGGGGGGGCAGAAAACATAAAAGAAGTGGACAACATGGAAACTTTGTTAGAGATGTTTGTGACAAAGTAACCAATGTAAACATTACCAACATCTCATCACATGTTCTTTCCTCCTCTAAAACTGAGAAACTCTCAATAAAGGACTATCATTTGTTCCTGTTTTTTTTGTTCCAGAAGAAAGTTTTGTTCAAGATATTGTTTCTTTTTGTAGGATTCTTAACCTCAAATTATTCTTTCAGGAACAAGAAACATCAAAGATCTCTGATGAATTCAAATACCACAGATCTTCCTTCATGCCACCCATGAATCATCATGTTTCCATGTTTCAACAAGCCATGATCAAAGACCTGCATTTTCAGTTTCGGTCTGTCCCACCTTTAACCAATAATTTATCCAAAAGTTGTATGGAGAATATTACCAAATTAGCTAACAATCATAATTTGGTCATTACTGGTGCTGACAAAGGTGGTTCAATAGTTGTTCAAGACTCATCCCAATATGATCATGAAGCATTAAACCAATTATCCAATGCATGATATTATTCTGAACTAACTATTGGCCCAACATCAGTATTTAAACAACAGATTGATTTGTTTCTTACTTCAGCTGTTGAAGAAGGGATTATTACCCAAAACACGCAGTCCCAACTCACCATTTCTAATCCCTGTCCACAGTACATATACTTTTTACCTAAAATACACAAGGACCTTCGTAATCCACCAGGTAGACCTATCGTCTCCGGTAGAAATTAATTGACCGAACCATTATCCTTGTTTCTAACAAAATATCTAAAGCCCCTTTTACAACATGTCCGCTCAAGGATTAGAGACACGACTGAATTTTTGCAGATTATTTCTGACACACAGCTTGAATCAGATTGGCTACTTTGCACATTAGATGTTAAGTCGCTATACACAAACATACTGCACTGGGCTGGATTGGATGCGTTAGAATATTGGCTTAATAAGACTGAACTATACAAGCCAGGTTTCCACGCTCTTCTGTTGTGTCTGACAGAACACGTATTGACCAAAAATGTGTTTTTTTACAAAGATAAATGTTATTTGCAAACTAAGGGGACAGCCATGGGGGCCTCTTTTGCCCCCATATACGCTGACTTATTCATGGCGTATTTTGAAGAACAGGTCATTTATGACAATTCTCATAACATTTACATTGAGGAAATGGACATTTGGCACAGATATTTGGAAGATTGCTGGTTGGTATGGAGAGCGGACAGTGAATATCTTTTGGAATTTACATCTTATTTGAATGAAAATAAATGGGGAATCGAATTTTCTGTCAGCTATGACAAAGATAAAATTATCTTCTTAGATGTTCTGCTTTGCCGTGCATCTGACCATACGCTGACTACAGAGATTCATCGAAAATTCCCCGAAAATAATTCACTGCTCCATGCAACCAGCTTTCATCCTCCCCACATTTGCAAAAACATTCCCAAATCACAGTTTATGCGTATCAACTGCATTTGTTCTGATCAGCACACTTCTACACACTTCAGGGATGATCTACTTCATAGATTTCAAGATCGTGGTTATAAAATGGGCCAGTTATCACACACCAAACACACTGTTGACAAGATGGAACGTGCAGATTTGCTTCTCTATACAACTAGGCGTAAATCTAATTCCTTACCACCAAGATTAATTACCACATATGGTCGTAACACCAATACATTGATCAATATTGTCCAACATAACTGGAACATATTAACATGTGAACCTGACTTCATGATATTCTTGGGGACAGATGTTCATTTTCTTTTCGAAAAGGGAAAAATTTATCTGCTTTTTTTAATCACTTCAAACATTCTGAAGTGAAAACTTCTAACATCATTCAAACCACATTATCAGGTGATCCCTTAATTGGTTGTTTTCCTTGTGGACATTGTATTTACTGCACCAAACTTCTCAAAACCACTAGTTTCACTAGCCAGAATACCCCAGATGTATTTAATATACAATTCTTTGCTAATTGCTCTTCAGATTGGGTTATTTATTTGGCTAAGTGTACATGTTCTGCATTTTACATTGGTCAAACATCCAGACCGTTGAAACTTAGAATATCTGAACACCTTAGTGATATCAAGCACAAAAGAGAAACCAATGCTTTGTATAAACATTCTCTTATTCATAAAAATGCAAGTTTTAGTTTCACCATCATTGATAAAATTTTGAGTCCCAGACAGAATAAATTAGGGTGGCACGATTTACTAAACTCTATGGAGAAAAAATGGATTATTAAACTTGGTGGGCTCTTTAAGCCAGGTCTTAATGAGCATATGTAATTGAGCACATGACCCTATGAATCATTTATATATAGGTTCTTTTTTGTATGTTTTTTCAAACACTGAAGAAGGCTTTGATTTTGTATTGCTGAAATCGGTCTGTTTCCTAAGAACCTAATACTTTTAATAAAGTATTTATAAGGCGCCTTGTATGCTGGTCCTCTTTTTTGACATATATGCAAATGATCCTTATGAACATCAGGTGTTTCAGCTAATTGGCAATTCTGAATGCCCATGACTTATTTCATCATTTTAATGGACAATTTCAGGCCAATAAAGCCAAACCCCACTAGCTGCGGATATGCATATTTCGTCAGCCAGCCAAAAATCGAATTAGCATAACGTCTGAATACCAAAAAGCACTAGTAGGAATGTGTGCCAATAGTAGGAATGTGGAGTATTACTCAGAAACATGTGCAATTGATGCCTATAGTAAGATTTGTGGCAAACCTCTCAAATTTCTCTGATTTTGGCTGAAATGTGTTCTATTTCTCCTTTAAAACTGGTAATTGTTTGGAAAAACGGGTGGAGTGTACTAAACAAATAATGATGATCATTAAAGGGTCAGACTTCTTTAACCTTGAAAATGCAAATTTGTTTGTGTTTTTCGGCTTTTCACGATTAGGGCTCACCACAGCGGAACTCCGGTCCGCTAATGGATTGGTAGTGGATTTTTACATACCGGGTTACCAGCCCTGATGCACAACCTTCAACGAAGGCACGCCCCATTCACGTATGCCTCCACACAGAAGATGCTCTAGCTGAGAATCGAACGGGACAACGTCTTGCTATGAGGCGACAATGCTACCGCAGCACCACCACCGCAGTAACCTTGAAAATGCAAGTGAATTAACAAATAATGGCAATCATTGAAGGGTCAGACTTCTTTAACCTTGAAAATGCAAGTGAATTCATCTCCTCCTGTTTTCTCTCTTCCTTTAAAGCCAGCATTCCTAATATTCAGTAAGTGCCCCTGATGTATTTATTTATTTTGTCCCTGATCTGAGTGGTAAGATGATTAAGCTTCGATTCCTCATCTTTGACGAGGATATACCAGAATTACACTGTAGCAAACACTGTCATCAGTATGGGACAACTTTATACAGACCTATTTTCAATCACTGTTCTTAAAGAAATGTGGCATGAAAAAAACAGAGTAACGTTGAAACTGCGAGGCACTTGAAACGTGTCTTGCAGGAGTTGGAAGTGGGCGTGTTTCACTCCATTGTGGGGCCTCTTCTAACATGTTTAAAAGCCAATGCTATGATATTTGGAGAAATTGAAGTATATTAACCCACCAGATGTGCAGTAGCAAGCCCCACCCAAACCCCACCTATGACCATTTTGACTGCACCGCCCACTGTTTGATTGAAAGAAGCCACCAAAACACAAGGTAATTTAGACCTATATTTCGCCATTAATAAAGCGGTTTTAAATATTTTTCATGCTATACCACTACTACTTTATTTTAAAATCAAACACATTTTAAAATATTAGTGCTATTAACGCAAGACATTGACACTTTTTTCCATATGTCACCAGTTTTAGCATAGATTAAGATGTAGAGAGCTAAAATTTTGAGTCAAAAATCAATTCATCCTTTAAATAGGGAGAGTTGACAGATATGCATACCACTCGGGTAACCCTCATTACAAGTAACGTTCCTTGTTTTCAATCTTTAAAAAAATTTATGTTCCAAACTGTTCAACATTGCAAGTATCTTGTCAGACATTCATCAAGAAATTTTAAACAAATAAAAACATTAAATCATAATAATTCATCAAAACATCTTACTACCAATGAAGTAACACCTTTGTAGCTGTGCCTTGAGCTGCCTGATTGAAGTTATTATTAAAGGCTCCATATTCTCCCCCCTCATTTACTTCACATAATAAGAGTCAATGTTCCACATTTTAGAGATGCCAGGTTCAGTGTTATACCTTCCACTGGGTTTTAAATTCATAGCAAAGATGCAGAAAGGGGAGCACTTCCTCCTCCCTGAATAATGAATATAATGTTTTCAAATAGTGGAGTGTTTTAATAAGTGACAATGGATATTTGTTCAGGTTTAGTTCAGTTATTAAAAAATTAAACCCCTTTACAAAGATGTAATATATGAAGAAATTAGTAACAATTTGAGGAGCAACTCTAATATTTTAAGAGCTGTGTCAACCACAATTAATATCTCAATTTAGTTTTGAATGTGTTATTTTCTTTCATAACAGTATTTGGTTGTCAAGATGCTTGTGGAACATTTATAGGTTCATAGGTTGATACTAGGCTATCTGCCAAAGGGCATTTGTAAGCCTAGCCAGAGTGTGTTTGGCTTTCGCCACCCTTTTAGATTAGTTGACTGTGCCTCTGTATAGTAGGTCACAGAAGATAGCCCTTTTGAGGTTAGTTTACTGTGCCTCTGTCTAGTAGGGACACAGAAGAGATCCCAGGGGTAAACCTACAATCTCCCATCCACTCGTCAAGATTTCTCTTTAAGAGGGTCATTGAGGGACTCTGCCTAACATGGATTGGGATTTTGTTCCAGAGTGAGGGGAGCCTCTGGGGTATGAATCTGCCCCTCCAGCATGTCCTATTTATTTCTGTGCTGAGGTTTAAGTCCCTGGAGCGTGTAGCTCTAAGGGATTTGGATTTCCTGAGGTGGAGCATGTCCATTAATTCTGGGTTGGACATGGCTTTATACGTCAGGCACAGATCTCCTCTGAGTAGGCGGTAAGCAACTGAGTAGAGCTGGAGTTTCTTTAGCCTAACTGCATAGGGCATCTGTTTGAGTCCCTTGATCCTCTTGGTGAGGTACTTTTGGGGTCTTTCCAGTTGCTGCAGGTGTCGGGTAAGGTACATCCCAAATGGGGCACTGTATTCAATTATGGGCCTGATGAGTGATGAGTAGAGGGGCACAATGACCTCTCTTGATCTAAATGTGAACCCTTTCGTGATAAGGTGGGCTATATAGCAGGTCTTTCTAACCACTTTGGCAACGTGATTGTCAAAGGAGAGCTTGCTATCTACTTGGGTCCCCAAATCCCTAATTACTTCTTCCAGATTAATGGATTACCACCTATGTGGTAATTTGTGGGCACTTTGTTTTTCCCAAAGGGGATGACTATACACTTTTTGGCATTTAGCTTTAGGCCATGGCTCTGGCACCAGTTATCAGTCTCTGTGAGATCCTTTTGGAGGATGCTTGTGTCAGTCGGCGAGTCGATTATGGCACCCAGTTTGCAGTCATCTGCGAACTTGGTCAGCCATAGTCCTCCCATGTTAGCTTGTACCTCAGAGAAATAAATACCGAACAAGAGAGGTCCCAGGACTGAGCCTTGTGGGACGCCACTTGTAACTGGTTTAGAGTCTGACATGGCACCTGCAATTCTGACCATGTGGGTTCTATCCCTGAGCCAGTTTGCAATCCATCTTGTGACATAGGGGTTGATATTTAAGCTGGTGAGCTTATTTATGATGCCCGAGTGGGGTATTGTGTCGAAGGCTTTTGCAAGGTCCAGGTAGGCTGTGTGGACTACCTTCCCTTCATCTATGGCCTTGGTGACTGTTTCAAAGAAGTCGACCAGGTTCAAGAGGCAATATCTGCCCTTAACAAAGCCGAATTGGGTAGGATCCAGTGTTTGGAGGTTCCCAATGTCTTTGTTTATGAGTTTCATGATGATACGCTCCATAGCTTTGCAGACCAGGCTAGTCAGGCTTATAGGGCGATAGTTTCTGGGGTCCATTGTGGCACCACCTTTGTGGAGTAGGACCACTGTTGCTGTACGCCATTCCTTGGGTACATATCCTGTAGTAAGGCTGAGATTGAACAATGACTTTATGTGAGGGTTCAGTTCTTCTTGGAGCTCATGTAGGACGCAGCCCGGGACACTGTCCGGTCCCATTGATGCTGTGTTTTTTGCTTTGGAGAGGGCAGCTCTCACCTGTTCATCTGTGATGTCAGGGAGGCTACACTCTATTGGGATAGACATTTGCTCTTTTGGGGGGAAAGAGGGGAAGAAGTTTGCACTGAACCTGTCTGCCAGGATGTTGGCAATGTCTGTGGGTTCAGTCTATTTTTTGTCATTTTGAACTAACTCAGAGCATATCTGGGAGTTGCCACCCAGGTTCCTGACATAACTAAAGAAGGCCTTGTGATTATCTTTAGCATCTTGTGCAATTTTTCTTTCGAAGCTGGCCTTAGATGATTTTATGAGGGATTGTAGTTTCTTGCTAGTACTGATCAGAGATGCCTTCCCTTTTTGGGATTTTGCTCTATCATGTAGTAGCTTCCTCCTTCTGTTGTATAGATTATTTATGGCTGGGGTCCACCAGACAGGTCTCCTGCCTTTGGAGGAATGAGTCTTGGTTTTATTTGGGATAGCCCGATCCATGCATTCCTGTTGGTGTCCATAGAAAGCGTATGTAAAGGATTCTGCGGTTTGGGCCATATTTTCCACTAGCCCGGGGGCTTTGAAGGATTCCACCTCGGTTTTGAGAAGTGTGAAGTTTGCTTTTGAGAAGTTCTTCACCGTGGTTTCCTTGGCTGGGGGTGGGGACGGGGTATGGATGTCCAGTGAGATTAATTTATGGTCAGATCTTACCTATGAGGGGTATACCTCTGGTATGGAACATAGAGTCCCCATGTTGGTGATGATCAGGTCCAATATGTTTTCCCCTCTTGTGGGAGTGGTGACCAGTTGTTCCATAGCATTTGAGTTTATAAATTCTAGGAACCGTTGGGCGAGGGTGTTGGGGCTTGAGTAGTGCTCCCAGTCTATGTTTGGGTAGTTGAAGTCACCCAATATAATGGTGTCTGGAGAGACCTTCATATTCTCCAGTGTTCTCAGGAAAGCCGAGTGGGGTTCCTGAGTTTGGGAGGGTGGTCTGTAGCAGGCTACAAACTGAAAGGCAGTTTTGCCCACTGTTAGTTGCACATGGATGGTCTCCAATACTTCATGCAGTGCCACTAACCTGGAGGTGTGGGTATCTTTGATGAATATGGATACTCCCCCTCCTTTTGTAGTTCGGTCTGAGTTTTGGGGCCGAAAAGCATGGTATTAGGTATAACCTGGTAGGGCTGGGGTGCTCTCGGGAGCCTTGAACCAGGTTTCTGTTACTGCACAGATATCGATATTCTCCATACTGAGGAGAGCCTTGAGTGGGTGCATCTTGAGGTTTAGACTTCTGGCGTTGAGCAGCATTACCCTTAGTTTCTTTTTCTTTGTGTTGTCTATGGAGGTGGGTTTGTCTTTTGAGCCTTGCCTAAAAAAGGCACTATGGGGGTGGCAAGAGCCTTAGCCAGTATTCGAAAGCCCAGGAGTGACCGGTGCAAGCCGTCCCTAGCGAAGCAACGTGGCTTGTCGAGCATGTCATCCCAGGCTGACAGACACTGGATCCCCTTTGAATGACACCAATACTTTAGCCAATTGTTAAAATTGATCATTTTGTCTTTATACTGTGGCATCATTCTTGGTAAGGGTAAGATGCTACTCAAGGTCAGGGTCATACCGGCCTGGGCTACATGATCAGAGAGCTCCTCTATGTCTCTTTTCAAATGTAAAATAAATAAATAAATAAATAAATGTAGTCCAGGGAGGTACGTCTCAGGTCATTCACACCAGCATGGACAATGATGGAGTCATATTTGTACTTGCTTTGGAGTGACCTGAGTGCTTGTGTTATTTGGCGGATCCTGGCACCCGACAGGCAGCTTACAGTGACCTTCCCCTTGTTCAGCCTGGTGAGTGGGACGTCAGTGTGTCTGACAATAGAGTCACCTATTACAAGTGTATTAGGTGTGTTGTTTAGCCTTAAGGGCTGTGACTGTGTGGCACACTGACTTTGTGAACTATGTGATACGTGGGTATTGTTGTGGGGTAGCGGTTGCTTGGATGTCTGCTTTGGAGGTCTCTGTTGCTTGGGTGGATTTTTATTTAGAGCTTCCGAGTATGTTTTTGTGTGTTTATGTTTGGTTTTCTGTTACGATAGGTCTATGTGAGGCTGGATTTGTGGTGTGTGTGGTTACCTTCTCCTCCTGACTGACTGCACCAGTATTGGGTTGAGAGAGCTCAGCCTCCAGTTTGGCTATATAGTTACATCTCTCACATATATTTGAGCTTGTTGGGAGGAGGAGAGGGTGGTCTGTGTACATAAGGCAGTTGTAACATTGCCTCAAGATTCCCAGATTCACCAGCTGGACTGGAGAGTAAACCCGAAACTGACTTTTGGACATGCCAGAATAGTATAAGGAACTACTTTTTGACTGATCAAAAAGGACCAATAGGGAGCCAAGTACTTAAAGAGAGTATAAGAGGGTGCAGTGCTTTAGTTTATTAGTGCTTACTTATAAGATTACTTATACGAGCAACTGCAGGGCTTTAGAATGAAAATAAAGTGCTTACTTTGAGATTTAGAACAGTTCTAAGGGAAAAAGTGAAGAGCAGACTTTGTGGAGCCGGGAATAGTTTAAACCCCTTTAAGCGGCATTGCCCGATGCTGCGCTATGCGCAAAATCGTGCAAAACCACACAAATGCGGGTTCTACAGCAGGGAAACTGAAAGAGATAGGAATTGACCCAGAGCAGCCAATAAGCTACTAGTTTCAGGGCTGAGACCACTACTCCAGGGACAGATAGGCTGCTCAAAGCTCCCCACTCTCACTGGTGAATAGAGAAGCTTCCTCCTATTCAAATAAGGATATGGGCAACACAGGAAACTATACCACCGTCCAGAATTCAGCAAAACCTGAAATCTGGACTAATCTAGTTCAGCAAAGGCGGGAAAAGAGAATATTTTTTTTTTTCAGGAAACAGCAGAAAAACACACAGAAAACACTGTAAATGCTATTAACAGGCTAGCGTACTTTAGTGTGTAGCCTACAACAGTTATACAATACAAAAACAACTTAAATTGATATAAAACAAGTTCAAAAACTGTAAAAAGCAGAAGACAAATGCAATTTAAACTTTGTAACGCACAGATCAGTTAGAAATTCACTTTTTAGGTGGGAAAAGGCAGTCAGAGCAAAAAAAACAGAGAAAAAATACTTAAATCTGGAAAAGTCTCTCTTGGGTCTCTCTGTTGCCTGTATCACTCTGCAGGACACCACGAGGAGCTGTGCGGAGTTCTATACAATAACAAACTTTTTAAATCACAGATTCACTAAAAAAAAAAAAAAATACTGGCGTTTCAGGCGGAATTAGTTAAGACAGCAAGAAAAGCAGAAAAGTGATAATCACTCCAAAGTCACTCTTTTGTCTCTCTGCTACTGCAGACTCTGAAGAACACCTGGAAGGCACTTGCTGAGCGGAATACGAACATAAAAACTGTGAAAATGAGGTTTTTATAGCAGGAAATGGAAAGGTCATTCATGTCATTATTGTGCTTATTAAATGCTCTGTTTTTAATTCTAATGTTTCTACTACATGACACGGACTTACAGTTACATTTACATTGCGTGTCAATCACGGCACATTGCCGTTGTTAATCCCCGCCCTCCGGCATGTCAATCACGGCGGGCACGCCCATTCTTGCGCGAACTCGGGGATAGGTTAATACACTTCAGTTTCACCTGCTATTTAATATACACAATTTAACGAGGTAGAGCTGCTTCTGTTTTCAGAGTTAGCTGATAAAACAGCAGTATACTTTTCCTTTATGCACTTAAATTGTCCTTAGTATAAATATTGCCTATGGACTCTCCCTGAAATTAAATTATGCTTAGTTAAGTATAATACAATATTCACTGGTAAGGAGGTGATGGAAAAAAATGAAAAGCTAGTTGAAAATATGAGTCACAGGTGGAGGAATAGGGGAGATCCTGTCCAGTGTAAAGAACTTTGGAAATGAAGTAATATCTCTCACCCTACTGCCTAGGTAAAAGCATCAGAGTTTCAACCATAACAGAATCATGGACTACAGGCTATTTAGCATACCTCTCACCCTACCGACTATGAAAACTCATTATAACGAATAGACTTACAACTAGTTTTAACGTATTTTATGCGGATAGCACCTAATAACTGTGCAAACTAAACAACGTATACTTTTCACTGTAATCAAAAGCTGCAACCCTTACAGCTTTATTTGCCCACTACAGAAGTGTCGCATCTTGTTTTACGTATGACTCACGTGTTGCTTTAGGTGATCAGAAACATGGCTACAGCCGTCCTTGGGTCTGTGTTCTTGAACTCTGTGGCTCGTCGGTCAGTTGGGTGTTGTGGACTTGTACCAACATGGGTTCGACATGCAGCACCCACATTACAGCTAGTTCCCAGGTAATTGTTGGGCAGGGTGTCTGATAAGCATTGGCCAGATAAAGACGAAACAGCAATAGTTAAATGGAAGGCAAACAGAAGCCGGTACATTAAGTGACATGTGAATGTCAGAGTGACTTCATTGCTGAATGTTAAGCATTTTTTATGTCCGCTCTTTCCTCAAAATGTTGAATACAGGGATTGTTTGGCTTTGTTTTACATTTCTATTCCAGTGTGTGTGTCGCTTGACTGACCTGAAAAGGTGCTCTATGTACCTTGCTAGATAGTGTGCCCTTCTGGAGTTCACTAAATCCAGCTCTTCTGGATATGCAATTAGTAGGTCCAGTGTTTCCATTATCGTCCACTTTAGTATGTAACTCTGCACCATATGCTGCCATTTCGTGAAGAACACGACTTTGTCTCCCCGTCGAGAATGGGCAGGAAACTAGTTGCTAAAATGTCCATATTGGAATGTGCTATTCTATGCTTATATTACACTTGAGCTGTTGTCCATTTGTTCACACATTCTCTTCATGGTGCATAAGTCCAGTGCAGTTGCAGACTTGGAGTAACCTCTCTGCAGTAAGTAATCCACTACTTCAGCCTCGCTCGGTCTCAGTGGAGCACAGTGTTGTGAATACAGACGGTCTTGGCTACTAGGGTTTATCAGTTTGGTTCTTTGTATATAAATTAAATGGATTATACAATTTAAGCTAATTTTTATTAGATGTTTTGCTGAAGCTAGATGAATGATGCTGGATTCCAGCTGTTAAACTTTATTTAGCATAGTACTAAATGGTTCTGTTAAGTACCCTTTGGGACCTGTTTTATTTCTTCCTTTTTTAAGAGAGTAAGTGAGCTAGTCTGTACCAATGGACTGCTTTTAGTCAAGACTTAGCCATGGGGCAAAATAATATGCAAGTAGTTCATCTGAGCAGAGAATGCAAACGTTGACCTTAGCAAACATTGTATGTAGTAGATGCAAATTAAAAATTTAAAACTTTTATAAGAATCCTTTCATTTAGGTGATATGCAAGTACAGATCTGCTGTAATAGTACTAAGCAATGTAAGTGAGAATCCTTCAGACAGGATTAGTAAATGGCAAGTTATCATACTGTTAATGTGTTGTATCTAAGCATATAAGCTAATGTTAGTAGTGGATCCAAACTAAACATTGTGTTAGGTGTAGATGCTGTATATGTACTAAACGTATAATTTATAATTTGCATAGTATTCTGTGTGTAACATTTTTAAGTGACAGTGGTATAGAGCTCTTCATTTATGGCAAAGTTATTTTTGTAATGGGGTTGCCAGCAGCTGGAAATGTGAAACTAAAACATGTTTATATGTTTGTCTGTTAGGTGTTTATTTAGTTCTTTACAAAATGTTGCAAGGCTTTCATTTGTTCGAAGTTCTTGTGGAAGGGCTTTTCAGATGTTTGGGGCTAGCTTATAGAAAGCTTTCTCAATGGCAAAATGTTTACAAAGTTCCATTCATTTTGAGAGCTTAACTGAACCGAAAGGTTTGCTATAGAATAGCGTTTGGGGGGGGGGGGGGCAATATTGGTCATTCAGGAGTTCAGTTGTAGAACAGAGTAGAAATATGGTAGTGGTCTGTACAGGTAACTACTTCACTTTCTGTACAGGGTGCAGTGGTGTGCAAGTGAGTAAATCTCAGAACTGTGGTTTCTGCTGTCTGTCAAAGAGGTGTTGCACTGTGATTAGGGGTAGGGCACATTCAAGTCTTGAAAGAACATGGATTATTTTACTGGTTTTCTGGTCTGATGGTTAACACTTTTTTTATGGGAGATATGGTGGCGCAGAGGTGCAGCGGGTAGCATTCTCACATCACCGCAAGAGTTTCTCTGGTTTGATTTTCAGTGGGAGTGCCTCTTGTGTGGAATCTCCATGTCCTCCCTGTTTTTACATGGTTTTCTCCAGGCACTCCGGTTTTCTCATACATTCCAAAGGCATAAAATAGGTGATTTGATACTCTAAATGGGCTATAGGTGTGTATGGGTATGGAAGAACAACAGTGGCAAGGTTAGCAACCTGGTGGTGTGAACAATAGCTCAAGATGATTGTCACTGCTGATGTGGCACTCTGACCCCATGTGCAAAAAAGTGTGTGGGTGGCATGGATTGATGGATTTTCAATTGGTCTAAGACTTTACTTGTTTGTTCTTCAGCATGTTTGGTGAAGAAGTGTATTTAATCTAGAAAAACACCTAAATGTCACTGTTCTACAGTGTTGGGTGGATGTGCACCTTTGGCACTGGCAATTTTTTAGTGTGTACCACACACCCCATTACTGTGAATTTTGGGGATCTAATTGCTAGTCTGTTTTGGATGATTCATTTTTAAGCTGTTGAAGTCTGTAACATTTTATTTAGGGTGAAGTAATTTTCATGGGCTCTTGTTACATGTAATGTACAGTGGAGGTGTGAGAGTTTGGCAGGTAGGCATGTTGTTTTCAGCTTTTATAAATGACCTAACACACTGCATGCTAGTGGTCTTTGTGCTTTGCCTGGAAAAAGAATTGTTAGCTTTTTACTATGAAGGACCTTTTGGTTAGGTAACTGATGAGTCATAGTACGTGTTTTTTTAGACTCCTGCACCATTTATTTTTAAATTTTCAAAGGATCATTTCAGGTCTAGAAGTAATGCAGCTGCTGATTAACTTTTTTCCTGGTTACTTTATACTTGTAAGCAAGCAGAGAGCAGTAATGTTCTGTTTTGGCCTAAAGATGTTGTACTTGCCTATCAAATGGTCGTACAAGAGTTTCTTCAGTTTGATTTTCAGCTGGAGTGCCTTCTGTGTAGAATCTCCATGTCCTTCCTATTTTTACTTGGGTTTTCTCCAGGCACTCCAGTATTCTCGTACGTTCCAAAGACATTGGAGATTGTCTAACAGTTTTGGGGTTTAGTATGTTTGGATATGGCAGTATGAGTGTGTTTGAAATTTGGTGGAATTATTTTAATAGTGAGGGCCAGGTTATAAATGTGCAGTAGTTTGTCACCTAGTTGTAGCATCCCCCGAAAAGATGGACTGTAAGGGTATACAAGGCAGGGGTACACTGGCATCTTTCAGAGCATTAATGTTGCTAAGGCTGCTGAAATGTTAGGGATCTTCCTTTGGGAAGATCTTTTTGGTACTTATTTGCTTCATGCTATTACAAAATTGCATTTGTCTAAACAGGTTCTTGTAGATTTCTAAACTAACTTTTGCTGTGTTGGTATTCTATGATTATTCTGCTGTTTTTTGTAGCTTGTATTGTGTTGTGTCTGTCTGGTCGTGTTTTTTTTTTCTGTTTTATCTGGGCATTGTTATGAGCTTTTAGTTGTTGCTTTGTATAGTTTGCTTGCCAGGGCAGTACTTTGGAAGATATGTATTTCTCATGGGATATCATTTTGTCCTTTTGTGGCATGCACAGATTATAAAGGGCAGAGAGAGTGTAACTGTAAAGCTTTCTGAGGAGTAAGCTTTCATGTAACTGTACTTGCTTTCCTTTTTGTATAATTTTTATTAGCTTTGTTTTAGGTGAACTGTCCATAGGGCCCTTTTCATACATAGTATGGACCCCACAATGAGCAGTACAAGTGTGATTATACAGAGATAGTTTGTATGGCTTCTAAATACATAATATAAAATTCATCTTGTTACTGGACATGTGGAATAAAATAGAATGCATGTCGTATGCACACATTTATTTGCATAACATTGCTTTTCTGAAGTAAGAACTCCATAATGCATATGAAATGAAGCTGGAAAAAAAATTTTGAATTACCCAATATTCTTGAAGCATTTGTATGCATTTATTTTTTGGGGAAAAGGGCAAAAATTATTTTTCCTGAAGCATTTTCATTTTTTATTTTTATTATTTATTTATTATTGTGGGAATAAATTGATTCAATGATTGGTTTGCATTATTTGCTGCTTTCTTTCCTCCCCCATGAAGAATGTTCCAGTAGGCTGGTTACTAGTCATTTTTCACTAGTAGTATATTTGCAGGTTGGTGTTTTCGGGGTAAAAGCTTAACCTTTAATAGATGACTTCTTTCTGCTTTTTCCCGGTTAGGGGTCACCACAGTGGATCACCTGTCCGCTCATGACTGATAGTGGAGTTTTGCGGTGTCGAGTTGCCAGCCCATTGCCCACCCTTCCACAGAAGGCGCACACACACTCACCTAGGGCCAATTTAGAGTGTCCAATCCACCTACAGCATTTCTTTGGGATGTGGGAGGAAACCGGAGCACCCGGATGAAACCCACACGACCACAGGGAGGGCATGCAGACTCCACACAGAAGGCACCCCAGCCGAGGATCGAACCAAAGAACCTCTTGCTGTGAGGTGGCAACTCTAACTGCTGCACAGCCGTGGCCGCCCTTAACCTTTAATAGACTAAAGAAAGATGTTGTTGTTCATAACCTTGAGAACAATAGAGGACATAATATGCTGATTAATTTAAATATTAAAAATGTGAGAAGTACGGTTATTTATTTTGTAAAAAAGTGAACCGGCCTGTCTTTTGTAGAAATAGGTGGTGGTTGGTCTTGGTTCTGAAAGTAGGTCTTGGTTCTGAAAAGATGAAGAATCATATTTTATTCACAATTGTGTGAAGTGATGTGGTATTTGAAGACTCCATTGAGATGATGGGCAGGGTATATTCTAATGGTGGTGTAGATACATTTTTGGCTAGAACTATTCCTGTCTCTGGTGACAGTAGCTTTGATTATTCGGTATAATTTTTAGTTATTGCAGTGATTTAGTTGTGGTGTCTGTGTAAGGCTTAAAGGGCAATGATGGGTCCATGAGGAGTCTGAAGTATTTTGGTTAACTGTCCAAGTGGGCCAGAGTGGGAAACGTGAATGGTATTTTATAATGTTTTGGTGTTTGCAAAAATTAGGATAGCAGGTTTGTTTTCTATTATTGGTTAATATTATTTTGTAGCGGGTGGCATACATTTGCAATGAGTAGCATTGTTATCTCACAGCAAGAGGTTCTGTGTGTGGTTCTCAGCTGGGGGGCATATGTTCTTCCTTTCTTCATTTGGGTTTTCTCCAGGCAATAATTTTTGCCACATTCCTAAAATGTTTTGCAAGTGAATTGGTGACTCTTAATTCTCTGTGTGAGATATGACAGCACTAGCAATTGTCTTCATTTTCTAGGTGGTTAGTCAATTCTGTCAGCAGTGATGATTGTTTATAAGGCAACTATAGGGCTTGGATGCAAGTCATTAGAAATGCTTGGATATTTTGTACTATCCAGTTCTGTAAGGACTTAAAATTAGTTTGTAATTTGGGTTTTAAATTGGTAGGTGATTTGCCCGAGTTATCCGGTGGAATCTCATCCGTGTATATTTTTGTGTCTGAGGAGGTTGCTCAGAAAGATGGAGAAAAAAAACAGGCTCCAAAACTAATGCCTGTGGAACTCCACTAGTAAGGTCTCATCATCTTCTTTTGGATGTTCCCGTCGGGGGTCGCCACAGCGGATCACCTGTTTCCATTTCTTTCTGGCCTCTACATCTTGCTCTGTCACACTAACCACCTGCATGTCCTCTCTCACCACATCCATAAACCTTATCTTGGGTCTTCCTCTTTTCCTGTTACCTGGTAGCTTCACCATTAGCATCTTTTTCCCAATATACTCGGCACCCCTCCTCAGCACATGTCCAAACCAACATAATCTTGCCTCTCTGGCTTTGTCTCTGAACCTTGCAACCTGGGCTGACCCTCTAATATACTTATTCCTAATCCTGTCCACCCTCGTCACACCCAGTGTAAATCTTAACATCTTTAACTCTGCCACATCCAGCTGAAACTCCTGCCTTTTTGTCAATGCCACGGTCTCCAACCCATATAACATAGCTGGTCTCACTACCCTCTTGTAGACCTTCCCTTTCACTCTTACAGGTACTCGTCTGCCACAATTCACTCCTGACACTCTTCTCCACCCACTCCGTCCTGCCTGTACTCTCTTCTTCACCTCTCTTCCACACTCACCGTTACTCTGAACTATTGACCCCAAGTGTTTAAACTCATCCACCTTCGCCACCTCTACTCCTTGCATCCTCACCATTCCTCTATCCTCCCTGTCATTCACACACATATATTCTGTCTTAGTCCTGCTGACCTTCATTCCTCTTCTCTCTAGAGCATATCTCCATCTCCCCAGGGTCGTCTCCACCTGTTCCCTACTCTCACTACAGATCACAATGTTATCTGCAAACATCATAGTCCACAGGGACTCCTGTCTGATCTCGTCTGTCAACCTGTCCATCACCATTGCAAATAAGAAAGGGCTCAGAGCTGATCCTTGATGTAACCCCACCTCCACCTTAAACGCATCCGTCACTCCCACCGCAGACCTCACCGCTGTCGCACTACCCTTGTACATATCCTGTACTACTCTTACAAACTTCTCTGACACTCCTGACTTCCTCATACAATACCACAACTCCTCTCTAGGCACCCTGTCATATGCTTTCTCCAAGTCTACAAAAACACAATGTAACTCCGTCCTGACATTCTCTGTACTTCTCCATCAACACTCTCAGAGCAAACATCGTATCTGTAGTGCTCTTTCCCAGCATGAAACCATACTGCTGTTCACTAATAATCACATCCCTTAACCTAGCTTCCACTACTCTTTCCCATAACTTCATGCTGTGACTGATCAATTTAATCCCCATGTAGTTACTACAGCTCTGCACATCACCCTTATTCTTAAAAATCTGTCTAAAAATCCACTAGTAAGGTCTGCTTTATCAAAATTGGAATTGCCAGTGACCATTTGAAATGAACTTTTGCCAAGGTAGCTGTAAAACTAGGAAACCACTCCAGAACCAGAAAATACATTTGTGATTCAAACTTATTAAGTAGTAGTATGTGATTGACAGAGATCTGTGCCACGTCGATAAAAAGCCCTTCACTAAATAGCCCAATCATATGATCGAATATTGCACTTTGTTAGGGTGCCAGATTTGGATCCAAGTCCACATTGTGGAACTGTATGAAGTCCGTAGTTGATATGATCAGTGATTTGCTCACTGGTTAGTGTTTCAAATGTTCTAGTGATTGGAACTTTTTTGGGGGCTAAGAATTGAGTAGTTTAGGTAGATGTATTATATGGATATTGAGAAAAGAAGTGCTAGAGGTGTAAGAGAGTTTAAAGATGTTTTAGCAACTTAGGGGGCATCTTTTTTAAAAATGTTGGGTATAGTTCTGATTTTTTAGAGATTGAAGTGGAATGTATGTATAACAAGCTGGCATCCAGTTTACAGGATTGTCAGTGTTTGTAATGTTGCTAAGACTAATGGGGTTTCATTTATTTGTTTTTGAGGGAAAGAAGTCCTTGCAGTCCTCTGGGAGAAGGCTAGATTGTTGAGGGAGATGGGAGGTAAAATGCTAGTATTAGCAGTCCTTTATTGTTTTCCAAAAAAAAGTCTGTCATAGCGTTTTTTTTTCCCCTTGAGCATTTTTCTGCATTACTGGAAATTCAATTTAAGTTCCTTAGGTGTAGACAGTTGTAATGTTGAATTTCATCACGAGTGTTAATCTTCTATTCTGCTTGTACTCTTTTTAAGCTAAGCAAGGCTTTTAGTTCAGAGGTGATTTGGAGCATGTCTTTATCTTATTCTCATCTTTCTGTTTTGTCCCTCCATTAGCCACTTTGTAGGATCAACTTTTCCCAGCACAAAATAAGACGATTAGGGCAGTATTGGCATTTGTTTTTCTCTGTAAATGGGTTGTGCTAGCTAATCTTTCCAAATGGGACAGTAGCGTAGATTATATATTCTTAGTAAGAAAATTGTTAATGTTGTGTGTTAAAAATCTAGTTTTAAAGGACTATTTGGGGAGAGGGAGAGACTAACATTGGTTACTTGAGTTATTTGCTTATACTGATAAACCAAAACAGTGTTGATGACAGTGATGATGAATTGTAGTTAAATTTTAAGTCCTGCATGGAATCCTGGCAACCAAATAAGTGTGTTTACTAATTGCGATAGTCCTGTTGTGTATGATCAGAAACTGTTCCTTTTATTAACTTTCTTACCAGTAGTCAACCTTCAACAGGAGTATAACATCTAGTATAGTAATAGTTTAACTTTGGGGCACTTTTGTGATCATTCAAGTTAGAGAACTTGACTTCTCATGCTAAATAAATACTATGAAATGAACCAGAAAGAAAGCTATATACCCCTGTTTATGCAGATCATTCTGCAGTGTTAGGCATTTAGTAAACATACCTTTTTCAGATTCATGCTAGTTTTCATTTTCTTTCTATAAATATGTTTATAGGTGCTAGGCATACACTCCAGGGGACCATCAAGGAGCCTAGCCCAATATCTCAGCTGCCACAGAACATTGGTTAAGTTATGTGCTCAGTCACACTGTTGACAAATAGAGGCTGACGGAATCAAATTCTGCGGTAATGGAAACAGCTTAATAGCACAAGACCTTATTCCTCCTCACTAACTTTCAGCCTGATTTTATAAATGACTGTTCAGTGTACCTTTCTTTTGGTTAAGTTTAGAAATAATCTACTTTATGTGACCACATTCTGTTAATCAAATTTGTTTTGTACCCGATGTACATAGTAACAGTGTAGAGAATATTAAAAAGCTGTAACTACAGGTCTCTAGATATCTGACATAAAAGTTTGAAGACCTGTAGTGCATTTGGAGTGACAGCAAATGAGGCAATAATCTTATAAGGATGACCTTACTCTGAGGCCCACAGCTTGCAGATGTTTACGTACTGTTCTCAACTATGCAGATACTGCATTTTGCGGTTTCACTTCAATACTTTTTTAGGCAGGGTTAATTGGCATTTTATTTATATTAGTGGATTTTGTGACTCGTTTGAAAAATGTGGTATTGGATAGATAATGTTACTGAAATACTAGATTTGATGTTACTGAAATACTAGATGTGAAGTTGTTCAATCTCGCCTTCATTCTTACTGATGGATGATTGGCTCCAAGTCAGTCAATTTGCAAAACTGGAGGTCTCAAACCGCTCGAGGCCAAAGCCCTATTCCACAATGCACCACTTCATTCTCCAGATCTAGTTTGCCGCCGCAACTGATCGTGCGTTCTCTACAGCTCTTGGCCGTTGGAGAGAGAAGTTTACAATTTTCTTTAAAAATTTCCTAATAATTCCACTTTTATTGGTTATTAAGTCTTAATAGTATTGTGCTTTGTACTTGTTATCAACTTTTCGGATTTATATCCTTGTTTTGACAGCTCTCTTTCTCTCTAGTTTTGGGCTTGACCCTGTTTATTCAAAGTTAGCAGTTTGGCTTTATTGCTCTATCCCAAGCCGTGTTAGGCTTTTGCAGTTTTCTGTTTGTTAGCCGGTTAGGCTTTTGGCCATTTTTTGCTGTTCTTTGTTTTCCTTAGCCTGTTAGGCTTTTTTCTATTACAGTATTAGGAGTTTCATAACAGCTGCCTTTGTATACTTTTAGCTGATTAGGTTCAGTTTTCTTTAGACTAATTGTTGTTGTACTTGGCTGTCTTACAATATCTGAAAAGGTGAAATCAGCGTTCAAGAGATGCCCTAAATGTAGTCAGAAAATGTCTATTACAGATGGCCATTCTACATGTGTGTACTGCTTGGGTGAAGTACATTTACAGGAGGCTTGTTCCATTTATCATGGGTTCAGCACTAGTATGTTAGCTGAAAGGAAACGTAAGCTAGTGGTGCAGGGTTTAAATAAGTCTGCTATCCAATCAGACTTGGATTATGCTCCAGGTCAGCCAAAACCCTCTTCATCTAGTTCGGCTCTGAAGGGCTCTTCATTTCCGAAAACTTCTAAAAAGGCTACAGTCTCGGCTCCAGTGTCATCGGAACCGACCGTTCAGGTTGCTGGTAGGAGCCGGTCCCCAGTCTTGGAACCGGTATCTCCTACTTTGAGGTCCCCGATTCTGGGGTCACCGGCTCCGGTGGTCTCCTCTCGGGCATCCAGACTTTCCTATTCGGACGTGGACTGAGTGGTGCAGAGACTTTTACAGGATCCGGTGCTTGCTAAAATTCTGTCGGTTTTGACTCTTAACAGCTTCAGAACAGACCAAGTCCACTCCTGTTGTTGTTGCTCCTCCTCCGACTCAAATTGAGACTTCGGAGCCGGAGGAGGCCATTCAGTCATTGGTGTAACAGTCGGTACCAACACTCACTTCTGACCTGTCTGTACCGACCACCCTGATATCCTCTGCGGCGGCGGAATCTGGGAGCCGACACATTCTGGTTCCAGGGGGAGGGGAAGTCTAACCGATACGCTAGTTCCGACTTCTTCTTAGGGCTTCGGCACGGATGTGTTCAGCTCCTACCTCGGGCTTGGAGCCGGTGGTTCTGGTGCAGGCGGAGTCTTCGAACCTGGGTGCTTCCTTGCATCGGAGCCATGGGGTCTTCGATGCCATGAGGAGGGCTTTGTCCCCCGGACTTCCACAACCTATGATATAGCCACCTCCTCTGGAAAGGCGCCTGCTTCTTCTCCGCTACCACAGGTTCACTGTAAGCGTAGGGACCCAGAGCCTTAGGATGCCCCCTGCTCTTCTGAGACCTCCCCAGAGATTCCCACTGAGGAGGTTCTTTGGAATAGATTATGTAAGAGGAGACATCTAGATTCTCCTCAGGAATCCATCACGTTTGACACCGATGTGGAGGAATTGGAAGGGTCCCCCTCTGAGGATATTTCCTTCGGGGATCTCCTTGAGATCCTTAAGCAGAGGGGAGACTGGCAGCCCCTAAACCCTACCAAGGATGAATCGGTGCTCCCTGAAGGCTTTCGGGTCCCGACCCTCCACCTCTTGGGTGTCTCCACCCTTCGATGAGTTGATGGATCTTTTGTCTTGAAGGGCGTGGGAGTCACCAGATTCTATGGAGCCTGTTCCTAGAAGGCCCAACAAGTACATTTCAGCACCCCAAGATAAGTCCTTCTTATCTAAACCCATACCTGTTGATGCCGTGGTGGTGGTTGTGGCGGCAGCCACTAAAAAAGAGATGTTCGAGACTTCTAGGTCTGTCCATCCTCCTAATAGAGAGTCTAGGATAATGGACAGATACGGGAAGCACATGTTCAGTTCTACGACCTTTGCCTTTTGGTCATTGAACTACCTAACCCACCTCACAAGACTTTAGAGAGATCTCCTCAAGGAGCTTGGAGATGCACTCCAGCGTTCAGTAGCCGACTCTGTGGCGGACAAGGTGACTTATCAGCTTGCTTCCCTCAACTCCATCGTAAACTCTTCCATGAGCCTCATGTCTTATGCAGCTGAAGGAACGAGTAGGGCTGCGGGTACAGGAATTGCTTTACGAAGACATTCCTGGATATGCTTATGTTCTTTTGCAGAACCTTTTTAAGTCGTCGTTTGTGAATGCCCCCTTTGATGGTTTCTCCTTATTTGGACCAAAAGTTAGAGACCCTCACTAGATGTAAGCAAGACGGTAATTTCCAAAGTCATAAGGTGAAGCCTCCTCCAGGGGCAGAGGGGGAGGCAGTGGTGGAAGACGATGCCCATGCAGCAGAGGGAGTCCACAGAACCAGGGTGACAGGAATCAGTTCCTTGGGAAACCCTATCAGCGCTCCTGAAAGGAGACCAGACTGTCCTGCTCTGGAGGCAGTCGGGGGACATTTGTCTTTGTACCTAGGCAGCTGGCAAAATATCTCAGAAGACCGATGAGAACAAAACGTTATATCCAGAAGATATTCCATTCCCCTTCTCTCACAGCCCAGATCAACAAAAGGAATCCCGGACGTTCCACCCAGTACACGGGATGTGGCATCCGTAGAGGTCCAGAAACTATTGTAAAAGAGTCATCCAGCCAGTCTCAGCAAACCAGCAAGGATCCGGAACTTACTCAAGGTTCGTTTTGGTATCCAAGAAGACAGGGGACTAGAGACCAATTCTGGACCTCAGCAGACTCAACAAATATGTGGTAAAGGCGAAGTTCTAAGATGGTCACGCTTCAGTCCATTCTCCCGTTTTTAGGGAAGGACAATTGGATGTGCTGTATATATCTCCAGGATGCGTACTACTATATCAACCTGGCCAGGCCATCCAGGGATCATCTGTACTTCCGGCTGAGAGCCAGTCACTTCCAGTTTCAGGCCCTGCCCTTTAGTCTCGCAACAGCCCCCAGAGTGTTCACCAAATGTGTGGCAGTGGTCATGGCTCACTTGAGACGTTCAGGAATCCGGGTGTTTCCTTACTTGGACGACTGGCTCCTTTCCACCGCCACTAGGCATCAGCTTAT
Source organism: Protopterus annectens (assembly GCF_019279795.1). Lineage (NCBI taxonomy): Eukaryota > Metazoa > Chordata > Ceratodontiformes > Protopteridae > Protopterus > Protopterus annectens. Next base: position 931,980,102 of record NC_056746.1, read on the forward strand.
TCGGGCAAGGGAAGCTACCATAGATCTATGCTTACAGCTGGGTATTATGATAAATTCAGAAAAGTCTGCTTTATTGCCATCGCAGCGTGCAGTCTTTATAGGAGCGGACTTAGACATTGGTCAGCATGTCCTTGATGATCCCTCCCGAAAGAGTGATTATCCTTCAACAACAAATTGTGGATCTCCTGTCAAGACGAAAAGCACCAGCATCACAGATTCTCAAACTGCTCGGCAATATGGTAGCAAAGATTTTTGCAGTACCCCTTGCAAGATCTCACGTGCACATTCTTCAGTGGTTGCTATTCACACAGTGGACATTTCAGGACTTACCGATGAATCACCCAGTTCCGATTACCAACTCTTGCAAGGATGACCTTCGGTGGTGGCTAACATCAGAGACGGTGACTATGGGCCATCCATTTGTTCTCCCCACTCCAGTTGCAACAGTAACAACGGACACCTCCCTGATCAGGTGAGGGGGGCATTATCAGGGACGGACAGCCCAAGGTACTTGGCAGGCTCACGAGGCTCATTTTGCACATAAACGTCCTGGAGATGAGAGTGGTTCTTTTAGCATTCCAGCCTTTCAAGACTCTTCCCCTAGGCACAATTGCAATCCAGTTGGACAGCATGTCCATAGTCTGGTACATAAACAAGGGGGAACCAAATCTTACTCCACTGTGTCGAGAGGCTCTAAGATTATGGAAATGGGCAAAGTCCACCCAGCATTTTCTGATAGCAATGCACATTCCAGGGAAATCCAATGTAATAGGAGACAGACTCGGCAGAGCTGCTCTTCTAACTCACGAGTGGTCTCTCAAGAACAAAATAGCGGAAATTATTTTCCGCAGGTGGGGCCAGCCTTGCTGCGACCTTTTTGCCACCCCCTACAAACACCAAGTACAGCAACTACTTTGCCTTGATCCCTCAACAGGGACAATCCCCGAGAGACGCACTCTGCCACTATTGGCCTCCAGGACTCCTATATGCTTTCAAAGTATTGCAGAAAGCCAGTTTTCTGGACAGGACACTTATCTTAATTGCCCCATATTGGCCTTGTCAAATTTGGTTCCCCTTCCTGAAACCTCCTCTGCTAGAGGAGCCTTGTATCCTGGACCCAGTGCTGGATCTGCTGATCCACTCTTCAGGAGCTCTTCATCCTTCTCTTCAGTCCATCAAACTGACAGCTTGGCTGCTCCAAGTCCCAAAATAGCCAGGTTCCAAAATTTATCAGAAGAAGCACGGCATATCCTATTGTCTCACAAATCTTCAACTAGGAGACTTTACCTCAGTAAGTGGAAAAGGTTTTCCATATGGGCACAGCAGAATAACATTGACCCTTTCCTGGCGTCCATCTCGGATAGATATTTTGGAATTACTATCAAAACTGTTCAATGAAGGAGCTGCAGCAGCAACCATTCGAGTCCAACTGGCCACTATTTCTAATTTTCATTTAGGTGCATCCGAAAATGGTATCCTGTCTCATAAGCTGGCTAAGGCTTTTTTGAAAGGTACGATGCACTTAAAACCACCGATCAGATCTCCTACTACTCCCTGGAACTTAAATCTAATCCTGTCCAAAATTATTCTTCTGCCCTTTGAACCTGCCTCTTCTTGTGAGCTGAAGTATCTTTCTTGGAAGACCATTTTCTTGGTGGCTATTACATCAGCACACAGAATTTCGGAATTGCAAGCCCTTTCCATTAAGCCACCTTACTTTAATATTTCATAAATGTAGGGTTTCCCTCAGGACGAATCCATCGTTCCTACCAAAAGTGTGTTCAGAATTCATACTAAATCAAACAATTGAGTTACCGGATTTCTTTCCCAATCATTCAAACCAGTTGGAATATATGCTTCACAAACTTGACGTCCATCGACAACTTTGCTTCTGTTTGGACAGGACAGATTTCAGAAGGGCTGATCAGCTGTTTTTGTCCTCCTCTGATTCTAAAAAAAGGTGCATCTGTCTCCAAAACTACCTTGTCGAAATGTGTCTCTGATTGATTGATTGTATTTCCTTTATCCACAGTGAAGCAGGTATTGCATTACATAACAAAGTCAAGGCTCATTCTACAAGAGAGGTTTCTACTTCTGCAGCCTTCTTGACCAGGTTACCTATTGATTCAGTTTGTTCAGCTGTCACGTGGCTAAATCCACATACCTTTATATTTCATTACAAAGTGGACAAGGCCTCTAGGGACAGAGCTTCATTTAGGTCTGCTGTCCTGAAACAGGTACTCCTGTGAGCCACCCAAGATTGTGGTGCTGGGGGCGCTACCCATCAGTAAGAATGAAGGCGAGATTGAATAACTTCACATTAAGAAGTTATGTACTTACAGTAACGTTCCATGTGAGTTGTTCTTTTTGCCTTCATTATTATGACCCCCCCCCCCACCTACCCCCTTCCTATGTCTGGAAGTTCGAGAGGTACCATTGTGGTTTTGGTTTTCCTGAGGAGTTTCCTTTCACACTGGACTATATGATTTCCTTGTAATCCGGGGTAGGTTTTACACTAGTTGGCAGCAAACAAGATCTGGGGAATGCAGTGGTGCATTGTGGGATAGGGCTTTTGCCTTGAGCTGTTTGAGACCTCGAGCTTTGCAAATTGGCCTAATCTGAGTTGATGATTGGCTCCAAACCCATCCGTAATAATGAAGGCAAGAACAACAACTCACATGGAAAGTTATGGTAAGTACATAAATTCTTATTTATTGTTCTGTTAGCCATGTTGTTGATTGCCAGCATTAGTTTTATACAGAATAACAGCAGATTCATTCACTCATTCTTTGATTAACTGCTCAGTTCAGTTCCTAGCTGTAGGGTAGTCAAACGAATTCTTGCATCCCCTAGACACAAGGCAGAGACAATAATTATGAATAGGATGACAGTCTGCCACAGGATCTGTACATTAGCCACACACCCATTGCGGCAAGCATTCACTCATGCTATCAGTTTCAAAGAGCATCAGTTCTCCTATAGCATGCGTTTGGGATATACCAGATGAAAATCCATGCATACACAGGGAGGACATGCAGACTCCATACAGATAACATCCCAGCTGAGAAAGAAACTGTAGAGACAAGTGTTTCTATGGCAGCTCTGCTAACTGCTGCATCAGTGTGCTGTTGGGGTAAGCTGCTCCGTTAATTGCAACTCAAGTAAAATTTCATTTGTAACTGATTTAACTGAGAAGGTGCCCTTGTAATTCAATCTTTGTCAGTAATGTTGGTAGTTTAGTCCTAGTTTTGTTCTAATGCTCCTTAGACTACAGAAATAGAGATGGATGCAGTTTAAATTCAGAGGAAGTCTGTTTCCAAAATCTGCTTTTAACCAGTTCATGGCACAGATGTACCAAGACCTGACTGTAACCCAGATGTCCTGAGTCAGATTAGTGGCCTAGTGCTGAAGGAGCAGTTGTAAAATCATCATTGACACCCTTTTTCCTATTTTTTTTTCTACGTAGCGTCTGGGTGTTGTGTTAACAGTCAGTATCTCTCTAGATTCAATGCCAATCCAACCTTCTTTGACAGTCATGCCTGACTTTGGAAGGTCTTGTCTTCCACAATTTTCAGCTGAGGCCCAGGGAGAAAAGATCTATACAGAACATTATCATAACAAAAATAACAGAAAGTTTCAGTTACAAGCCAAATTCAAATACAGAGGTAACTGAAGATACAGAAAATCTCAAGTAAAGTAAAATAGCAAATTGGCAGGCATTGCAGTGTAAAATACTAGAAGTCAATGGTGACTAGCTGAGCTACATATACATCTCAGGATACAGTACAGTGTAGAATGATGCAGTGCCTCTTTGTCTGTCTGTCCCAAATCATCTTCACCATTTTGTTTTCTACTTTCCTGCACATTTGCCCTAGCCACCATAATCTGTTTTGCCCTTCCTTGCACTTGGAGCTATTATTTGGGCTTCTTCTCTGATGAACTTATTTCTTTGTCCTATAGGTTGCACCTTACCACCCATCTCAGTATCACAGGCACTTAACCTCTATCACCTTCACCTTCCATATCTGTTCTGCCTTCACCATTCAGGTTTCTGTACCATACAGTAGTACAGGTCACACTACTGTTTTGTGCACCTTACTTTTCAGCTTTTTCAGCATTCTTCTGTCACACCCCTGACACACTGTGCCAGTTGACTGTAGCCCATTGGATTCTAGTTTTGACACCCTCATTCAGACTTCTCTTCTCCTCAAACACCCCTCCCATATAACTGAAGCTGTAAACCTACTCCACTGTTTTCCCGTCTATCTCAATTTTCAGCTTCTTTTGACTTCCCCAGTTTTCTGCCATTATAATTGTGTTATCTGTACTCCATTTCATTCCACGTGCTTTCAGTTTTGCATTCTATTCCCCTGTCATTTGCTGAAGTCCTTGTTTAGCATCTGCCTGTAATGCCATATCATCTGCATATAGCACTTTTGTTGATCTGTCTCAAGCAATTTTTGCTAATGTGTCCATCACCAGACTTGAACCCTGATGCACACTCACCCCCCATTACTAGGAGGATGTCTATCTGAAGCGCATATTGTCCACAGTTGTATGCAGGGTTGCCAGATGTCCCTATTTGTGCAGGATTGTCTCAGGATCAGCAGCCCGATCCTGAGTCCCCCACTGCCGGTTTAAATCCCAGCGAAACAGCTCTCCTCTTTTTTTTTTTTTTTTGATTGGCCCATATACCGGCATACGGGCCAATCAAAAATCGTTAAACACAGAGCTGCTTGTGTTTTAATGTGGAACATCAGGCAGTTCCGCATTAAACACAGCTCTGCTTTGAGAGTTTTTTGATTGGCCCGTATGCCGTATACGAGCCAATCAAAAATCGGTAAACGTGGAGCTACTTGTGTTTAATGCGGAACTGCCTGATCTTCCATATTAAACAGAAGTAGCTCCGTGTTTAAAGACTTTTTGTTTTTTTTTTGGTCCTCACTTAGCGTGAAAGACCTTCTTTTTTGTCCCTACCCGGCCAGTCGGAAATCTGTCAACCCTGGTTGTATGTGATCCTGTGACTGTCCCTCTCTTGTTGAACATGTGTTGGCCAACATCAAACCACTTGACAGACAGAAGTCTAGAATGGCCTCTCCTTTTTTTATTCCTGTTGCCCACCCATGTGGACTCGGTCAGCTCTAATATCCTGTTCTGTCTGTCTTGATATGTGCAGTCAAGTCTCCTGTTGTCAACACCAGCTCATGTTGCCCTGCTTTACATGATAGGTCTTGCAAGTGCTGTCGGTTTTATCACTATCACAGCCCTGCTGTGGGGCATAGGGTGAGATTAATGTAAGGATAAGGCACTATTCAGAGTTGTATTTGCTATGAATCTGTCAGTTACTAATTCTGATGACATCCCTCATGGTTTTCTGAAGCCTCTTCTTCACCACAGTTTCCACACCATTTCTAGTCCACCCCAATAGTATCCTAAGTGTGATTAACTGTTTTGAAGGCACATTTAATATCAGGAAGTATGGTTTCTATTAGGAGGGCATGATCCATATTGTTGTAAATAAGGTTGTTTAGTGTATAAGATCCATATTGTTGTAAGTAAGGTTGTTTAGTGTATAAATAATGAACTAAAGAAATCCCAATTCCCTACATGCTACACGCTCTAGGGACCTAAACCTTGTCACCACAATAAACAGAACATGCTGTTGGGATAGATTCCTGTCCCAGAGACTTTCCATACTCTGGAACAAACTACCTATCTATATCAAACAAAGCTCCTCCTCAGCACTCTTCCAAGAAAAATCTTGATGATTGGATGGGAGATAGGCAATTCACCTTGGGGATCACTTCTGTGGCTCTGCTCGACAGGGGCACAGGAAAATAATTTTCTTTGGTGGCAAAAGCCAGGGTACCTTTTTGGCTAGGCTTATATAGGTAGCCTAGTACCTACCTATGAACTTGGTACTGTATTTTGGTCTGAAACCATGCTGTTTGTCTGTGTGAATGTCCTATTTTGAAATATAAACTGTTCATACTTTAGTTTTTCAAGATTTTTTTAAGTGGACACTGTTTAGCTATTGAATGAAAGTCTGTTGCTGAGGCTGAAGAAGATACCTTGGGTAGTGGGATTATTGAGATGTGTTTGAAGCTATGTGGAGTAATGCCAGAAGATAGACCTTTAAAATGATGGAAATGGGACTGGTGAGAACTGTACTTCAGTCCTCCGTATTTTTGGATCGATAGCTGGAAATGGGGATTGGGTGAGTTTGGCATAATGGCTAAGGTCTTCACTTTATGAACAGAAGGTACATGGTTTAATTCTGATCTTGGGCTATTGGCTAGGCTTAAAATTGCCCAAATTGCCCTTCAGGGCAGTTAGCCTAGTATTCACCAATGAACCAGTTAGCTGCATTCCAGATTGAGCAGGTCCTTAATCTGGGTCTTAACTTTCTAATTCAAGAAAGTTATTGTCTCAAATGATTATGTAGTGACGATTTAGAAGTAAGTGGTTAAATATAAAGGAAAATTGCCAAGTGGGGGCTGGCTGGGCCAGATAGATTTAGTATTTTCTATAATTTCATGGTATAAACTCCCTGCAGTTGGATGTCTTGGAAACCCTTTATTGTTGCATAGGTGGCATGTTCTTTAGAACTGTTTAGGCTGTTTTGTTTTAGCCTGGTTATCCCTATAATAGGTGAGACAGTCTCTTGATAGGTTACATAAAGAAGCCAGATTGGAAGGATTGGAAGGTATTCGATAGGCTTACTGTTGTTTTTTAAGGTGCACTTTTTAGGTTTTTCAAGCTGCATCCCTCATTTTGATCAGTTGCTTTTAATTTGGGTGAAAGCTAGCGATCATTGGTCTCTGATTTTTTCGAAGTGGTAAGAGCCTGTCTTGAGTGGGAATAAGACTAATGAAGGTATTATATTTACTGCATCTGTACAGAGTATTTCAGTTGTCATGGCCGAGTTTGGCTAGCAGGATACTTTTAATGGAGTGTGGAATGAACCTGGTGAGTTAGGTAATGGGGAAGAACCTTGTTAACAGGACTAGGCAGATATAAAAGAACAGCAATCACTAAATGTGATCGGAAGAACATGTAGGGATTGAGCTTTGTTAGGGATGTTGGTCCGAACTAAAGCAGTACCCTTGTTGTCTCCTGGAATTGACATTATTCCTAGATTAATAAGTTGGGTGACTCTGATTGAAGAAGTATGCATATCTCCCAGCTGTCCAGATTTTTGTCTCCTATTTTTGGTTTGCTCATCATAATGTGTGTAGTTTTCTAGCAAATTATTGAGAATTGATACAATTTAAGTAACTGACATTTGAGATTCAGACTTCATATTGTTCAGAAAATGCGTGTTCGTGCAAAACCTGTTGTTCTAGCAACAATTTTTTTATGTTTATAAAAGAAATATCTAAAATTTGTTCCTCATTTTGGGCATTTGTCCCCTCATTCTTTTTGGTTTTGTTCATATTTCTTGCTTATAAATGTTGAGATATATGGAACAAGTCTTTAGTGTTGCAGTTTCCGCTTATCGTCACTATAAATCAAATGTTTTGCTGTTTTCATTGTTTTCAGTGCCTCCCCATCCATATGCACATACTGATCTGAGACCCTGTAAGAGTTCTGTTGGCAGATGGATTCCTAGACATTTTGTATTCCCGTGAAGCTTGGAACCAGGTTTGTCTAAACACTTTGGCAGAGTTCCTTTCTGCAACTCCCTGCTTGCGAACAGTTTTTCTTTTTTCTGTCCTGACCCAGTGTTCCCATTCAGCCAACCCTCTTGTCTCTCAGTGGTGTTTGTATTTTTGACAAGACTTTTTCATTTGTGGTCTGAGTATCCGCTTGTTCTCCAGCCTTGGTCTTTCAGTCCTTTTGTATTAAGTATATTGCACTGTCCTGCCTTTCACCTAATTTAACTTGAAGTTCGGTTTACGTGCTTTTCCACAGCCATTTGGAACCCAGTCCTAATGATGGCATCTTGTTGCTTCTACAGCTGTAGGTCCAGACCACTACGTTTCCCCTTCACATCAAGTTTACATTTTCCCTTGGACATTTCTTGCACTGACTACACTGCTACCCTGCCATTAAACTTTGGCTGCATCTTCCACAGACAGCTCCAGAGGTGTGTCCTTTTCTCAGTCACAGATACTGGTGTAGCATAGTCCCAGGACTACCTCGTTTTACTACCTTGCTTGAGTTCTTATTATGAATACAGTCTGTTGTCCAATCTGATTTTTAGCCGTTCTTTATTTTGTATTCATTTGACAAAATCTGGACTGTATCTTTAAAAATCAGAACTGTTGCGTATTGTAAGACTCTGTGTACTTATTGTGTGTTTCATCCTAGACGCTGTAAGCAGTGGCAGCCTGACCCAGAATGGATGGAGCAGTATTCAGGAGTTGTCATGTACCCAAGTAGCATCACAGAAAAATGGGCTCCTCCACCTTGGAATGGTAAGTAGGTGCTGGATTGTATAAGGTTTTATTCTATTCTACACTTCTTGTTTACAAAAACAGTGTAGAGAGGATTGAAAAGGTCAGTGGCTGAAAGTGACAGCACACAAACGGTAATGCAAGCAGCCAGGTGAATGGATCCAACCAGAAAATGAATACCAAAACAATGTTTTATTTCACAAATAAAGATTGAGCAATTTCGTCCTAATCAACCCAGGACTACTACAGAATAAATAACAAACAAACCGTTCACTTATACTAAATTGCTAATTGATTAATTGAACAATGAATGCTTTTTTAATTTAAAGAACCAGCATCATAAAACATAAACAATCTGCTGCTATTGCTGTCTGTTGTAAAACCGTCATGTTAAAACCATTAAAAACATTCATTTATATAGCATAATTTAACATTTATGATTTTTAAAAATAAAATGTATGCCATAAGTAATTGTCACTCCAAAACTTACCTCATCCTTAACAAGGGTTGTAAGGAAATCTGTTTTGTTTATCCAAGGCTCTAGGCTCATGAAAGTTATGAAGTCTCAATTGCTGTCTTACTACTTTTACCTCGAATTGATTTGTCATCCCCTTCTCCTGGGTTATGTGTGACCTGTTCTAGAATACCAAACTGCATTTTTTAATATTTTGCACATACTTTGGAATGCTTGAGAAGGGGGTTGTCCTTTTTCTTTCCTATTTCATAATTGTGCTCATAGATGCATTTATGGAGACATATCTCTGTTTTGCCCACATAAAAAGATGAACAACTTGAGCACTTGGCCAGATAAACAACGCCTTTAGATTGATAGTTGCCCTTACAGAATGTAACAGTTGAATGTATACCATTCTCAAGTCTAATGTTTTCATTTCTAAAATGGAGGGACATTGAGCCACTTTCCTGACTACCCTAACTTCCTGAGAACCCTTCAAAAAACATTCCTTTAAATTACACCCTGTTTTATAAAGTGGCTTATCGGCTTGTAATTTAGGGAAAGAGACCACAACACTTATTTGGTATGGTTGCCTTGTAATTTGGTGTGGTTGCCTTGTAGTTTCTAAAGTCTGCGGTGTAATTTGCCTCTGTCTTTAGGACTGTTTTCCAAATCTTATAATAAATAAAAGTGATGATGGTAGGTTTAATGAGAATTTTAAAATAATTTGTATCTTTGTGCATTTCAATTCTTGGATATACCTACTGGACACATGTCCTTTGTCATGTGTAACCCGAGACCACTTTCTGGATAATTGACTTGCTCAGAGTTGCACATATGAAAAGAGGAGTTTGGGGTAACTGACCTTTGGAATACAGAAAGCAGTTTAGCAGTGGCTCATAACCTTGACTTGTATATTGAGTGACTTGCCATAAATGGAAAAGAACTGATTTGCATTTCATGGCTGCTTTTAACCATTGATTAAAATGGTAAAGCTTACTTTTACAAGTAGCAGCAGCTTTGGCTGGCCTTCATTAGCAAAACTAAAGAATTGTTGATGCCTAAGCTGTAGTAAGAGATATGAGGCATGTACTAGTTATAGTGAAAGACAAGGTCTGTTAGAAACCCATACTGCCCAATAACAGTCCAAGGTAGAGGAGGTCAAAAATAGGGACCAGCTCGTGCATAAAAATGAGCAATTGGAAAAATTGGATGGTATTAGAACTTTAAAAAAAATCTGGTTTGCTTCTTGTGCTGTTAAATGACCATCTTTGTACAATTTGCATACTGTAGATGCATTCTAAAGGATCATCTTTGTGCAGTTTGTATACTGCAGGTGCATTTACTTTTATGTATTCATTCAGATAACTGAGTAAACTGATTTACATTTCATCCATGACACAGCCTGTTACCTAGTTCACACATTTATCAAAATGGAAGAATTTATAGTCAAACAATGTACATTCAAAAGGCATAAAGTAACAATAGTAAGGAATCTTAACAGAAGGACAACCCGGATTGCCTGAATTTCCTTGAGGCCACCAGGAAAGATTTGCATTTTCTTGAGACCACAGTGACAAGCATCTTAATATCAGCAGTGCTCTCAAATCTTTCCTATCTTTAATCAGTTGGCAGTAAGACATTTTAATGCAAGTTGTTTTTTAAAGCGAAGTGCAGTTTTTTTTGTACTGGGTCTTTCAAGCTAGGATTCATATTTCATACAATGCATACCAATTGGAGTGATATGTTAAGTGGTGAAATAGTAGAGGAATATAGGGTGACCAAGCCATCTTTAGATCTTAAGGATATAATTTTGATAAATAACTAAACAATGAAAACAAACATTCCTTACTATAATTGATACTTGGTGATCAAAAGAAAGTTCATTGTCAATGGATGTTTGCCTGTATCATCCTGAAGCAGGACAACATTTTTGTAATAATCTGTGGACACGACTTGTTTCCTAATTGTAACTACAGTCCATTTTTTGCATTGACTGAGGCCATGGGCGGTATACCAGGTGCTGCCTTTATCTAGCCCTTCCTGAAGAATAAGTCATGGTGGAATCAGCAGTGGTACGCAGTTTGCAGTTATCCACTGTCATGGTCAACCACAAATCCTGGGCATTTGTCATCAGAGAAGTAGGTGGCAAAGATAAGTAGACTCCACACAGCCCTAAGAGGCCCCACTAGTGACTTAACTGATAGTTGAGGAGGTACCATCAGCTTATGCCCTGTGCATACAACCAGAAAGCCAACTGGCAGCTCATTGTGTAGTGCAGAAGTTAAAATTTTAGGCTGCCATGTTTATCTGCCTGCTTGAAGAGTCAGAGTGAATGTTGTCGCAAGGTCAAGCTTAGTAGCACTGAAGGGAATAACCGCATCAGTGGCACACATTGGTAGAAAAAAGTAAGCTAGATTTTTTTCCTTCAGAAAAAAAAAACTACAAACCTAGAATCAGGTTACCAGTTTTGCTGTTGATAACATTTACTAAGGTCTTCTCCATGACTTTTTATAGTGAAGTGAATGGGGTGATGATTTTCAGGGGTTATTGCCTATATCTAGACGCACCATGGCTGATGTTCTCTAGAACTCCGTCACATACCCTGTGGAGGGCCTAAGACAATAAAAGCTTAAGGAAACGTTTTCAGCAGTAGTGCATGTTATGCTAATAACAAGGTAGAGTAGTGTATTGGCCACATCCACGTAACTGTTATTTTTAGTTTTAGTGGGAACATAGTGATAATTGGAGGAACAGTGTTTATGGAAGTGGAGGTGTGAGGGATGTGGAAAAATCTGAGCTAAAATTGTCAAACAAGGAATTTCTATATCTTTAATATCAGATATGTGTTTCACCTTGAGTTCTGTGCTATGTTACACCTAATATAGTTAAAGAAGGCTTGTTACTGATTTTATAAAAGTTAACTTTCAGTTCATATCCTGTCTTAGTCTTTCTACTGATGCTTTTAAGATCGCTGCAAACTTGATTATACTTCTCTTGACTAATGATGGAAGTTTTATACAAACCATGCAATTTTCTCCTCTTAAGTTTATCTGAGACATGTACAATAGCGGGTTTTAACATTTTATTTTTTCCCATATTTATGCCTAATACCGACATATCTGGCTGTAGAAAACATAGGTAAATGTGGCTACTTTAAAGATTGAGTCAGCATGGGACAAGTCTTATTACCCTCTTATAGGGATGTAAAGCTATCTTTTTGGAGCTTAATTCCCTGTTATAGAGATGTAGAGCTGTCTTTGGAGAAATCCCTTGATTTATTTGAATTTGTAGGTAAATCGGTACTATCTTTTGAGGGACAAGGTGACTGCGTTTGGTCAAATCTGATCAGTGAGAGAAACACTCATAATTGGCTTAGGTATAGAGAAAGCCTTTGATTTCTTAAATTGGGACTATTTATTCAAAATCCTAATGCTATTTGAATTTCCTGCATCCTTTGTTCATCTCCTAAAGAATATATATATATATATATATATATATATATATATATATATATATATATAATATATATATATATATATATATATATAATATACACACACACAAATAATTTAGCGTATGTCAAGTTAGGTCCTTTTACCTCTGAATTTATACATATAACAAAAGGCACTAAACAAGGATGCCCCAAGTCACTGATTCTAATTGCTCTGGCTATTGAAATATTGGCAGATTAAATTCGTAACAACATAAAAATCAAAGGAAATAGATGTTTATGAATAATACAATTCTAAAGTAATGCTGTTTGCTAATGACCTATTACTAACATTAATACAAAAGAGACATTAGACAAATTAGATATATTAATTGACAAATTTCACATGACTTCAGGACATCATTTCAATAAATAAACATTTTTATTTTTAAATAAAAAAAGAACTGTAGACTAAGGGGGATCACATCATAGGGAAACAAGAATCTAAAATATCTAGGAATTGAGTTATGCAAGGATAATGATGAATTGGTCTCAAAAACTGCAATAATATCAATGCAACTAAAGTCTCTGTGGAAAAATGGAACAAAATAATATTAACGTTTGAAGATAGACTACAGCTAATAAAATGGTTTTACTGCCCAAGATCCTATATATAGCCTTGGCAATACAAATGTTACCAGAAAGGAATATACTTGAAATTCATGCCTAATAAAATTTCTATGGTTTCCCAAAAGAAACAGAATAGCTTTTAATACATCATATCAGACCATGGAAACAGGGAGGATTAAACTTTCCCGATAAAGAAACATAAACATATGTATAAAGGCATCAATATCTACAACAATCTCAGAAACATATGTATAAAGGCATCAATATCTACAACAATCTCAGAAACATCTGTATAAAGGCATCAATATCTACAACAATCTCAGATTGGATAAGTCCAAATTACTCTGCAAATTGGAAAGAATTACTAACTGTAATACAGTAAATTAATTTGATTTACAAAAACATTTCAAACAACAGATAAAAACAATTTGCCATGGCACATATGTATTAGTATGCAATATAACATAACTAAACCCACTAAAACTGGTATGATTATTACATTGACTCATTTAGGACAATTATTAATGCAAATATAGATTTAAAAATCTGGTTTGATCTTTTAACACCATTTATAGTCACAAAGAACTTTCTACATAAAATATATAGAGAAATTATTAATTCCTGGGAGCAGAAAGGATTTGTTTGTTGGCTTCAATGCATCAAAGAACTAAAAGTTTTAGATATACAAGTAATAAAAACAACATACAAAATTCCACAACAGGACTGGCTAACTTTACAGAGTATTCTGTCATATTCACAAGATTTAAGTAGAATAATTAACATTTTTTTTCATTTAATGACATACCTAAATTTACGAAATACATATATAAAATCATATAGAATGACTTTGACATGGGAAACAGTGTTTCAAAATTTTACAAAATATTGATAAACTCTAAAACAACACCCAAAACCTTAGATTGGAAATGTATAACAAAAGGACACTCAATACAGTTAACTGAAAATATTAAAAGAAATATCTTATCGGTAAAATGTGCATCCTTTACACAGTACTGGAACATTTTTAATTGGAAATGCTTGCACAGAGCATTCTTAACCCCAGACAGAATCAGTAAAATTAGTTCTTCCATAAAAGGAATATGTTTGAGATGTGAGCAAGTACACCATGCAGATTGGAACCACATTTTCTTTGTGTTAAAATTAAGCCATTTTAGAGTGGTATTAATAACTTTCTACAAGCTTTTATTTAATGAATCATTTTATTTAACTAAAGCTCTTGTATTATTAAATGTAAACAAAGGTCCTCATTTGAATAGCTCAAACATGTATTTAGTATGGACTATACTTGCAATTTCAAGGAAGTCTATAACAAGAAGATGGAATACAAACACAGTACCAACTTTGGAAGACTTCTTCAGCCTACTGAAGACCACAGCATTATGGGAAATTAAAATTAAAGAACTAAGAATTTATCCAAAGCCATTTATCAACAACCCTTTGGGAAAAGTCTTATCGTTGATTGACAGTATACAATAATTGATCAGACACTCTGCTAATGGATTGGACATACTTATAAAGTAACTGTATACATACAGATCTGTTATAGTTTCAGGCTAATGTAAGTAGAGTACATAATTATTTAAGATGTTATGTATAAATACTATGGAATTCATTCAAATATATTTGAAAAATAAAGAATTACATTTTTTGAGGAAATCTGATCAGTGAAAGAATAATGGTACTAGGTTTGCAGACAATTAAGACAGGGATTGGGTATATTTTTACTTGTTACTGGATCTTGGACAGTTTGCTGTAAGAGGTAGTTATTTGGGCATATATCAATAGTTGTTTAAGATCCCCAGTTGACGGATAATTGAAGAAACCTAAAATTTAAGGTGCTTTTGCTTAGTAGATGTCTATTTCAGCTTGTCATTGTCCCTGCTGTGGTCTTGTCACTGAAGGAGTCCAAATCTGACCAAAATTTCAGTGTGTACAGATTCAGAATATTTGCCACTAATCTAATATTTGAGATGATAAAGCCGATACTGTCTTCCACTACCCGAAGAGAGTCTGAAAAAGTGATAAGCTCTCTACCCTTTTTATAACGGGAATGTTACCATAGACATGAAACAAAGGTTTTTTAATAACGCATATGAATATTCTCAAGCCTCCATATATAGCATTGAGCAACGCCACCTTAGAATTTGTTAGGCCTTTACATAGAATAGGCTACTACGTAGAAGACCTGAAGGAAAAACTGTTGGTCATCCTTAGCAAAGCAGGCTGGTCTGTCAGCCGTCACCTTCCATGCTGACAAATGTTGGATCTCCCCAATAACATTTACTAAGCCATTTGTTGAAATGAGTTACTTTTGCTTGTAATTCTCACTTTATTTTTAGAGGGCGACATGTACTGCTTAAGACAAGTGTTTTGCTTTTTTTGGACACATGGATATAGATCTCACCTGTAACTCTAGCTCTTTGCATCTGCCTTAAAGTAGATGGTGTAAGGTTATTTACCTTGATATGGGTAACATGGAGAGTGTACTCGTACATGGAATAAAGTGACCTAAGAGCTCTAGTTGTTGTGTCTTTCGTTTTTTCCTGGTTAGGGGTTGCCACAGCGGAACTCCGGTCCGCTAATGATTGGCAGTAGATTTCTACATGCCGAGTTGCCGGCCCTGACGCACAACCTTTAACAAAGGTACGCCCATTCACGCATGTCTCCACACAGAAGACGCTCTAGCTGAGAATCGAAGAGCTCTAGTAATATCCTAAATCCTGGTATGGGAGAAGCCAGTCACTGTGGCCGTATCACCATGCAGCCTGGAGAGTGGAGCATCAGTGTGACTAAATAAGGTGTAAAATTATAGCCTTTTTAACTGCTTTAGGAAGTTAAGCATCACCATTTCTGTGTAGCATCTCTCTAGTAGCATGAGTTTAATGTGGGTGAAGAAATCCAAGTAATCGCCAACCAGGAACACCTTTATTTCAAATCTCCTTAACGCTGACCTTGTACAGAGCGTTTTCGTCCGAGTGAGCTAAATTATAAAATATTGGTGCATCTATTATTGTTTGTGTTTTTAAATTACATTCATCATTTTAAGTATCTGCATTGTTTTATACTAATTTAGTATTTATTATATAATTTGGTAGTACATATATTTTAGGAGCTTTATTAAATATTTATTATTTTTAAATATATTCCAATATTGTCGTGAAGTAAAATACTACTATTTTATTGGATTTTATGTATTTTTATTCCCCCACATTATGGCAGTATTTGTTAATTACTATGTGATTTTAAATTTTAATTGATCTAATGGTCAATTAATTTTAGGGTATAAATGTGTAACAGGTGTTTGTGTTTACTGTTTCGTTTCTGAAGAAGTCTGGGTGGTACTCTGGCAAACTCTCTGTACAAGGTTAGCATTAAGGATATTTGAAATAAAGGTGTTCCTGGCTGGTGATTACTTGAATTTGTTCACCTACTTTTGTTTTTTCGGTTGGTGGTTTTTGGCTCATTTTATCGTGTTTTTCTGAGTTAATGTGCTAGCAGGTACTGGAGTAGGGGACATGCTCCATCCTTATCACTTGTACTCATCACTGCATATCGAATGTTGTCGCAAGGACTGACACTTGACTACGTAGGAATAACTGCCGTGCTACATTTCTACCACTGGTAGAACTTCAGGACTGTTACAAATAAAAAGATATATACGTTTTAGTGTTAATTAATAAAAGTGTTAGAAATCACTTATGATACAGGCAAACATACACTTTATATATAAATAAATAAATAAATATATATATATATATATATATATATATATATATATATATATAAAACTTGTTCCCAGTTGGCTACATTATACATCATGTATCATCAGTTTAACATGACATAAATTGATCAATTCCTGCCTTCCCTTAAACCTCAATCCTTCTCCAGAACATTGCTCTGCATGTATTTTCTCACAATTTCCATTTATTTCTATTTAATTTGCTCCAGATTCCACTTCCAGTTCTTTTCTCTCTGTTACAATAGTCAGTACTTCATATACAGTTGGAATATACTTTTTATAGGTTCATCCCTTGCAGGATATTTTAAACATAGCCAGTTTCCCTTTTTGTGCTCAAAATAACCTATCCCATTTGGTTGTAGATTAGACTTGCTCATCTCATGGTTGATGGTTGTATATTGCCCCTGAGGAGAATAAATGGGATCATACCATAAGTAATTTGAGAGGACCCATGCATGGGATAAAGCTTTTAGGAGTGGCATCTGTCCATTAGTAGTGCTGGGGGCAGTCCTGGGGTAAACTTGAGATCTTTGATTTCCATTATCTGGCAATTGCTTTTTTGTCAGCCACCAGAATTAAACTTAACAGGGCTTTACTATGTCTAGGCAATGCAGGTTCTGTGTCCCAGCTCAAAAAAATAATGTCATTAGTTACACCCATTTGCTTACCCAATATTTCTGACAGAGTACTCTGTAGTGAAGTTTTAAAGACTGCCAACTTTCTATACTCCCAAACTGTGTTTCCACTTACGTCTTTCTTCCCTATCACATCTCCAACATTTGCCGATCTACATGAGGAAAAATTCTTTGGAGTCAACTTGGAGTATAAAAACAGTCATGCAAACAGTTCAATCAAAAGTCCTACTTATTTTAGTCTTTCTTGTTTACTTAGTCATACATATGTCCTCCCATTGCTCCCTTGTAAATTGCTTATCCTATCTTTTCTAACCTCCTGTGATCAATTCTTATAGTTGTCATGCAGTATTTTATATGCTGTACTAATTATCCCTTTTTAACAGCAGCTTCTGTTCTGGATGTAACTAGAAATTATACCAGAGCAGGTCTTTCACTTAGGATTTTCCCCATCCATTTCTCTTTGCCTTGTCTCTGGTACCAGTCCTTGGTAGGGTTGGCAGTCTCTAAACTGCAGTCCAAATGTCTTCTTCACCTTTCCCATTCTGTTACCTTTTTCTGTCTAATTATTTTCTCCCAATACTGTAGTTCCTTTGCTAATTTTCTCCTTTAAATTCCAGCCCCCTTTTGCTTATTCTCTGTACCTTTAATTTCAGTCATCCATATTGGCAAATCTCCTTTCTTTGTTCTTGAGTTGGCTTACTTCTTAGAATGCTTTAATTATTTATACTTGTTTTTTGTTTACACTGAAATTCAGTGTAATTTTCATTGAAGGCCCAGGGACAAAAGTTCCATTTGTTTACATTGCATTATACTTGGTTGCTGTAGGACACAGAGTAGTTACATTTCTATTTACATTTATACACTTAAATTAGTTAAATTTATACATTCCAAAATTTCACAGTGGTGGAAGTTAATAAAGAGAGAGCCCACATTCAACTTAGTGGATTGTACAGGCAGTAGTTATGTAGATATAAAAAAATGTTTTGTCATCTCTTTGAGAGATTGAGAGTATTCTGTTTAAAGAGAGTATTTGGAGAGTATCATATGGTGAGCACAACGTCTTAATCTGGTGATGAGCATATGCAGGACCAGGATTGGTTAAGATGTTGTGTAAGCAGTGATTTTAAGACTACTGAGTTTGTCAGAGTTTTATTTGCATAATGATACTATTCCAGAGTTTAGAAACACATTTGGGAGTAGAGTGAGTCTCCTGCAACATTATTTGACTTATTTGTAAGTAATAAGAATCTGTTATTAGAACAGAGGTCCCTTGGTGGACAGTAGAACAGTAATAAGTTTTGTAGTGCAGGGCATTTTTCTGGATGACGAATGAGTTTGTGTGCTGTGGTTAGTCATGAATATGTTAGGTAGTTGTGTAATAAAGCCAGTTTGTTAGCTAAGACAATGGTGGGTCCTATGAGTGAGATTGGTGGCAAATTTAGGTATTTTTATTGTAGCAGGGGGCAAGTTTCTTTGAGTATTGCTTGTTAGGATAGAAGTGGTGTATAAGAGATGAGAGTGAGAAGGTGGTGGCTAGAGTTTCTCTTGTGTCTGTAAGGAATCCATTGATCTGATAAAGGGAGCAGAGTTTCTGGTGTATAGATTTAATGGTATGCCATATGTGGTGGTCATATCTGAGATTGTCTTCTCTCTTAATGCCTAGACGTTTACTGTGAGTTTCAGTGACAGTGTTATTTGCTGACTTTATGGTGAAAGATTGCTTGTTATTTTGGCAACTTTTCGAGGTAAAAAGCAATAATGTCTTGGGGTTGAGTAGGAGGTTTGGTTCTTTGAGACAAGTTTCTACAGAGGAGAAAGATTTTTAGGTAATGTCTTGGAGCTTATTTATTCTTGAGGCTGCACATATTAGAGTCATCTGCATACTGAACTAAACTAGCATGGTGAGTGGAGATTTATTAATAAATGTATTAAAAGGAAAGGAAAGGATCCAGGATAGAACCCTGAGTTATACCTGTAGTAACTGGTTGATAGGATAAGTAGGTTTGTTGCCATTTATTTTTGTGTACCTTTCCAGGCAGGTAACCAAGTAACCATGACGAGGGAGTTAGTCCTACTGAGGAGAGTCCAATGAGCAGTTGCTAGTATTAGATGCTTTTGGCAAGACTATGAACATGGACCCAAGCAGATCATTGTTTCTATGTTGGTTTATTATATTGGTAAAATGTAGTAGAGCAATGGTGGTGCTGTGCTTGGGGCTTAAACCCATGTTGTGTTTCTGAGAGCAGGTTATTTGAGTTTAGGTATTGTATCGCCGTGTATGGATACAGTTCTCTAATATTTTGGAGAGGGGGGAGAGAATCGCTATTGGTCAGTAATTGTTAAAACTCTGTTGATGTGTCTCCTTTGTTTAATGGTATGGTGTAGGATTTTTTTTTTTGTCCATAATGGGACATATCTTTCTGCCATACAGCTATTAATATGGACACAGGGTAGGTTATGACTTTTCTCTGGCCATTTTTAGGTAGTTTAATGATGGTTGATCTACACTATGGAATAAGCAACTTCATTATGAGTGAGTTTGGTTGTTGAGTCTTTTGGCTTTTCCCGGTTAGGGGTCGCCACAGCGGAACTCCGGTCCACTAATGATTGGCAGTGGGTTTTTATGTGCTGAGTTGCCAGCCCTGACGCACAACCTTCAACGAAGGTACGCCATTCACACATGTCTCCACACAGAAGACGCTCCAGCTGAGAATCGAACAGGACGGTGTCTTACTGTGAGGCGACAACGCTACCGCATCACCACAACCGCAGTAGTGAACTAAAACTGAAGACCTGTGGGTGTTTTTTTGTTGAACAGTGGTAGAGGGAGGGAGTTGCATTGGTCCCCAAGAGTGATTATTTTGATTGTATAAAGTAGGGATTAAACTGTGTGGAGATGGTCTGTCGTATTGTTTGTTTTTGGAGAGGGAGTGATGGTCTTACCAGAGCGTAGTTTTAGTCATGACCAAAAAAGTTTTTTTTTTGTTTGTTTGTTTTTTTTTTTGTTTGTCTCATAGTGTGGTGTAGTATGTTTGCTTGTCCAGTTTGACACAAGTTTTTCAAGGTTTCTAACATGTCTAAATTTCTAAAGGCATACTGAGTTCTATTTTTATCCCCATTTTTCCAGGCTTTATCCCTTTTTATCATGAGTTTTTTTTTTTTCATTTGTTAGTCATGGTGCAGGGTTGGACTTTACTCTCATTACTTACTGGTATTAGGTTATTTAAGGTTTGTAAGAATAATTTTTAAGCAGTATCTAGTGACATTGTTCTAAGTGCAGTCCAGTTTTATTTGTGTTTCATTGAAAATATCTTTGCTGAAATTATTTTGTATTTGATTGTAGATAATTACCTACATTATGGTGAGATATAATGGCATATGTTGGAATGTGTCACTTATGCTATGTGAAAGGCAGCCTTCTTTTGTCAGTTAGACTGGATCCTTACAAACAAACCAGGCAAATGTTGAGTGTCTCCCTGAAGTTTTATTGATTCTAGTGGGTGTGGCTATTAATTGTTTGAAGTTGTACAAGTTTATGGATTCAGTGGTGGTAGTGGAATTTGAGTTGCCAGTCTATATACAAGTCTCCCCTAGTACTGCAGTTTCATGGTTAATTTGTTGAGATATCCAATACAGAACGTTTTCAGCAGTATCAATGATATTCCCTTGTATCTAAATTGCTATTTAAACATGTAGTTTTCCCATTGTTGATTTTTTATGAGCAGTGTTAGAAGTTCAGCATTGTTAAATTTGGGTATTTTCTGTGGGAGTAAGGTGACTGTTAGAGAACTGTTGTAGATGATTGCTACACCACCTGCACACATGTTTTATCTGTCATGCCTGAGTATATTAAGTCATGGGGTGATGATCTGTCATGCTGGAGTATATTAAGTCCTGGGGTGATGATCTCCTTATCCTTTTTATCCTTTTATTTCTTTTTTAAAACCAGGTCTCAGTAGCTATGACTACATTGGGAGTGCAAGTGGCAAAGTAGGCATGTATGCCATGGGTTTTATTGCACATACTTCTTAGGGTCATATTTAGTAAGGTGAGTTTGGGTTGTGTTTTTTGTTGAGAGGTATTAAGTGACTGGTTTATTTGGGGTTTGGAAGTGGTGGTTTTATGAACCTCCACTCATTTTGTTGAATTTATATTTTACAGAGGGAAGAGTGTGGCCAGTTATATTTTGGTCTTCATTTGGTATTTGACTGTAAATTTGGATACTTAGTTTTAAGATATTTATAGATAAATCATATGTGGTTTATTTGTAGAGTTGAGATGTTATGGAGAAAGGCTGGGTAGATGTTGCTATTCTTTGTGAGGACTGGTTGAAGTCCGAAGTATTTGAAGAAGTTGGATTTGATAGTTGGTGTTGAAGACTAGTAGAGTTAGGAGGAATAGTAAAATAATCTGAGTTAGGGGCACCTTATTTATTTTGGGTTTTATCTGTGCTGTAAATTAGGATTACAAAATGTTAGGAGGGTACTAGGTTGGCTGTACAGGTATAATGTGATTGTTATAGTGGAAAAGGAGTAGGACAGTTTGAGAGAGTCTTGGGAGGTAAACTAGTGTGTGTTACTATTGGGAGTAATTCTATTGATTGGTTCCATTCAGTATACAAAACAATGGTATTGGTTTGAGGGATATATGGGTGGTGCTATGGAAGTATAAATGTAGAGCAAGAGGGGTGTGTGGGAATTGGGGGCACTGTAGGGGAGCATAGTGAGCCCAAGCATTAGCAAGGGTGAATTAAGTGGGTTGGAAACCTGGGGAAGAGACAGAAAAATGATCAGTGACTGAATTTAAACAGCCACAGATCTGCTGAGATAAGTAAACAGAGCAGTGCAGTTTAAAATGCTTCTGTACCAGTAGATGAAAGTCTTGCTTGGTTGCTCTAGGACACAGTTTTAGTAGGAGAAGTTAGTCCAGTATCACTTTGAACTGACTAATGGTGAATATATAACAGTAAAAATTGTACTTGACTGTTTAAACAATTGTGTAAAGGTAAGGAGGTTTCTGTGGACTTTGAAATGCAAAGTCCAAAGGCTACCCCTCACCCCAAAGATCAGCAAAAACTGTGAGAGCAAAAAGTAAGCCAAAATGCAGGACTGCAGCTCTGGAAAACTAGATCAGAACTGAAAATGGTTACACAAGCATCTGGAGCAAAGGATAAATAAACTTAAGGAGGAGAGACAGTGGACTGCTATAAACAATAAATTGAGCACAATTGAAGGAGAAAGTAAATACCAGTGGGATTGCTGTGGTCTAACAAAATGGAGCTATTATAGTGGACAAAAGTTCTGTGTTTTAGGCTGCCATAATATTTATGATTTAAATAAACATGTATTCCAATATAGTCCACAGACGTTCAAACTGTTACATAAATATCTATTTGCTTGCAGGGGCACTTCTTTAGAAAATAAAAACACATTAAATAGACAGTTGAATGCGCTGAGTCAATGGTGAATGAGCACAAATACGGGCTTGGAGCTGAACGTGATTTTAATAACTTTCTTGGGCAAGGAGAAATAAGGAAGGAATACGAAGGGTGACTTCTTGAAGGCATACAGTTCCACTCAAGATTGGAGGAAATGATGAGTAGCAAGTCTAGAAGTGAAGAAAATGCAAGAGAAAAAAATAGTTGAGTAAAAGCAGTAAGAGTAAATGCCCGTGTTCGTTATCAAAGTAGAGTAAAAGCTGAAGGCTTACCAGCAGGATGTCTGTGGAGGAGGATTTACAGATTATAAGGTCATTGATTGCAAACTAGGACACTGAAGCACTCGTCTTCAGACTAGTCCCTGTGCAGGCTAAAATACACACAGAGGAAACTTGCTGCCCCTAACACCTAAAGTGCAAGGGCGGAGGCGGTACAGAGTTTTAACAAAATAAATGATGGGTGGATTGAGTGGACTCTGACTGCCTTTTGGATGAGCCTGCTGTGTGATGCTTTAGGGGTGTTGCCAGTGAACCCTGTAACTCCCTTGCACCCTGCTAGAGAGGAGGAGAGAGGGAAGGAAGGAAAGAAAGAACGTTGTTTTTTAATATAATATTCCATATGGTGGTTGTTCTTGAGGATCTGCATCCAAAATCCCACTTTCTCCTTATTTCTTGTTTCCCTTATTCCATCATCATCCTTTGCACTTAGAATTATAGCTTTATGCTTGCATTATGTATACGAGCCTTAATTGTGTAGCTGTAAAATATCCCTCCAAATCAGGTAATCCTAACCCACCTTGTTCTGCTGGAAGGATCAAATTATCCCACTTGCCCCTTGCCCTTTTCCCCTCCCAGATAAATTCCTTCAATTCTTCATTGATGATTGTCCACAACTTGTTTTCTAGGTGATTAAAATATGCTGACCTGTATATTAAACTAAAGGGACTAAAAACATTTTCAGTGCTTGTATCCATAAAGAACTTCCAGTTTCTCCGTTATCGTATTATCTTTTATTTAGCCTCTTCCTACATATCCTTGGCTGCCACATCGGTAGCCTTTTTTAATCCATACTCCTAAGTACTTCATTTTATTGTGGCCCCATAAATGTGGGTATTGCTGAAAAATCCATGTCTGATACATGTTACAGTTGTAGTCTTTGTTTTGTCTTCATTAATTTTATATCCTTAAAAGACTGGAATCTGTGCGAAGTTTCACAACACTGAGATCTCCTTTTCCGGTTGTTTCACAACACTGAGATGTCCTTTTCCGGTTTTATCAGGTACAAAATAATGTCTGGAAATAAAGCCAACTTTTCTTGATTTATCATACCAGTTATATCCTTGAAATTTCTGAGTCTCTCATTTTCTTTGCCAGTGGCTTCAAATGTAAAGCAGATAAAGGGGAAATGGGGCACCTTTGCCCGGTTCTTCTCTTCAGACAGGTTATCAGAGTGGAACCCTCCCACTATAATTCTTGCTTCCGATCCCTCACATATCCTAATTAACCATATTGCATTGGGAAATGTAACTGCTTCCATTGTCCTACTCATAAAATCCCAGCTTATTCTATTGAATACTTTCTCTGCATCAGGACCCACCAATAACAGTGGTATTTTCTTACATTCTGCTTCTGTTTGGATAGTCAGTGTTTAGTTAATGTTTCAAATGTTTGCCTCTCCTGCACAAAAACCACCTGGATCCATATCTAGCAATTTTGGCAACAACTTTGTCATTTTTTTAGCTATTGTAGATGTTAGTACTGTATCATTTGATTTAAAATTGAAATGGGTCTGTATGAAGTGGGATCTAATGGATTTTTTACAGTCTTAAGGTATTGGACACCCTCAGCTTTCTTCCATGTTGGTGGTTCTCCCTCCTTTGAAAATCCTGTTAAGCAAAATCCTCCATATCTTTATCACTTTCTATCCTCCTAGTTGGAAACTTTTTTCTGCAGACTGAAAAGTTTCCATTTTTTATCTCCTCTCCTTCTGCCTTAACTGTTAAGCCTCATCTGCCTCTAACCTTAGCATAATAGTCTTCATAAATATTTCCATTTGTGCTTTCTCTTTTTTTTTATTATGCAAATGTTCATACATTTTCTGAATCTCTCTTGCCTCTAGAGGAGCTCCGATGATTTTCTTATAGGCTCCCTAAGTTTGGCAACAACCACTTCTACTTTCTGTTGCCTAAGTCATTATGCTAAATATTTTTGTGCTGTGGAGTTGATTATCAAACAAACAGCAAATGCATATTATCCAGATACTCCCTTATTTTCCCTTTAGCACTCTGCAGTTGTGCCTCTACATGTTGTGTGGGATTCCCCTTCTTCAGCAATACTTTAACCTTTGTCAGCCCCTTTAAGTAATTTGTATTACTTCCTAACCATATTTATTTTTCTTTTATTTCTACCCTATTTTTAAACTCTCCTTTCATTTTATTCCACTCAATACCTATAACTTCTGAAGAATTGTCAGTATTCCCTAATAACTCTCAAATAATTTCCACTACCCATTCTTTAAATTCTTCTCTTAACAGGTTGGTAGAAAAGCACCAGCGTCTCATTTTACATCATTACCCTGCAATTTTTTTTTTTTTGGACACATTATCTAAAGTAGTTATTGAATGTGTGTTTTCAATTAAATGCACATTCCTTTGAAATATAATTTCTGTTTAGTCTTCCCCAGTTATTGTACCTTGGGGAATAATATACAAATTGTAGGTGTTCCTACTACTGAATTCACTTCTTGCATACCAAATATTTTCATAAATTTCTTCAGAAGTTTTCACTGTTGCAAATCAAGTTCCAGTCCCTACTTGTTCACTGCTGAAAGCTATTTCTCCCAAAGTTTTCTTAAGCAGCATAACAACATTTTTAAGTAGAATATAAGTAAATGCCAACATAAACCTCCTCCGATGCCAATAGCCCCTTACTGTCACAAATCTATCATTATCTTTTTTACCTCTTCCTTCACTATTGGAGGTCCTCTAACAATTAGTATAATTACTTTCCTTTTCCTTGTTCTGTTGAATATCAATCCTGAAATCCTTTATTTATTAAATTCACGTGCTTGTTTCTTTTAAAATTGGTCTAAGCATTGCTGTTTGCACTCTCCTTTTAATATAATTCGGTACTCTGTCTGTACTCTTGAGGCCATGTACATTCCAATATAATATGTAGCTGTACCTGTTATGATAAGAAGTTATATTCCCACCTATTGTGACAGCCTTTATTAAATGTCCGTTTCCAAATTTTGTTTTACATACACACACTGTTTGGCAGGTTGATCTTTTATATGGTTGTTTTGTCCTCTCCATTTGAGCCTGTCACACTTTTTTTCAGGACTTTTTTTAATCAAAACCCTCCAACACTTCCACATACCATATTAACATACACACGCAAAACTATGTACATCTTCAAATAATGAAGTTTAAACCTCCTGATAGGAACAGTGGTCCCGAATTGACAGCTGTATCCACAGGCATTATCTACCCTAAAATTAAGGTTATCCGTGCTAAAAGTTTTACAGCCTGCGTTTCCACTTACACTGATTGCTGTCTGTTATTATCTTATCTCTATTCCCTTACTAGATGTGAAAAGCAGCTTGCATACATTTAGAAAACATTAACTTGTAGCCTTAAGAAAAATTGCACTAGTACTCTTTTTAAATAAAACTAAAATATGCCCTGTTCTAGTAAATGCATTGAAGTGTTTAGGGTGCTAGGGGAAACCTTTTCTTTTTATTCACTTTGTGTTGTCCCGACTAATAGAGTTGCTTGTAAAATTAAAATATACAAGGACATTTCCCTGCGAAAATGTTCAGAACTCTCACGATTAACTGCTTGGAACTGTAGTCTACTTGTCTCCATGAAAACACAAGAACAGAAGGTATAACTACCCTCAGCTACAGACTTCTTAATGGGCATTGAGGATTTATTTGCTAAAGGAAGGAAAAAAGCTAATATCATTACATGTGCGAGAGACTGAGTCCTTCCCATTACATTCATCATGTTTATTTTTCATGCCTACTTGCTTACACACACAACTTCTTTTAGACTAAACCAAGGGTATTAATCCAGATTTTCACCTATGCAAAAGTAAGAAAAAAAATTTTCAATTTTACATATACTATAATCCGTGGACTTTTACCCCACCCCAGCAGCCCAAGATTACAGCATGTTAACTTAAAAATACATTTGTCCAGTCTTTGTTCTAATGCCTACACTTCTTAAAACTGAAAAGGTAGTACTTGCTTACTTTAATATCTTTATCACATATAAAAATCACTGAAAATACTATCCCTCACCCTCTATTTTAGATATCCCTGCCTGCAAACTACTCATCTACTTTACTGTGTAACATGCAATTTGTCATGAAATGATTTATACAAATACTGTCAAAACCAAAAATTGCTTTACTTGATTACTTTTTCTTCCTTTTTAGTTTCCCCCTAAACTTTAATGACATGAAGTAGGTTATATGCTTTTCAGTCCACCCACAAGTTTAACAAAGTCAACAAAAGTCCACTCTTTCTCAACCACTATTTCTTCTAAAATATTCTATATTTCTCAAATGTGATTGATGCTTTATACTCTTACATTTATTGACTAATTTCAACATTGCTGGTCTTCCTGTCCATCTTCATCTCCCAGCACCAGACACTGGTTCACGTCCAAGCTACTCCTGATTCTTCTGGTCAGCTCCTGTGTTTTTTTCTTTCTTTGCAACATTGGAAAGGTTTCACTGGCAAAGTGAATGAGAAGCAGAGTTCCCTTGTCTGATGACTCACTTTTCTTGTTGGACATACTTTTGTATTTCCTCCTCAACCTGTTCAGCATCAAAAATGTCTTTGATCCTGCAGGAAAAAAATATTCTGAAGACAGATGAATACATAGGTTCTTAGGCAAATACTAGACTATCTGCCCTTGTTGGCCATTTTAAGCCTAGCCAATTTTCCTTTTCATGCTTGGAATAACCTATCCCATTTCATTGGCCTTTATCTATCCCATAATTCATCACATATTATCCCAAATGAGAGTAACTGGGACCATACCATAGATAATTTGAGGGGACCCATGCATGGAATAAAGCATTTAGGAATGAAGTCTGTTTGTCCATAGTACAGGGGTAGCCCTGGGTTAAATGTGGATAGGGATTCTGTTCCACAGCAGCATTAGTGTGTGATATACCTGTCCCTTCAAACCATTCTGTTGATGTTACAGAGGAGGTTTTAGAGCCATAGACTCAGTATTTCTGATGCCATTTGACTTATTGATGTGCAGTAAATCTGAGTAATGGGTTGGAGGATGCCTTGAAT
Source organism: Protopterus annectens (assembly GCF_019279795.1). Classification (NCBI taxonomy): domain Eukaryota; kingdom Metazoa; phylum Chordata; order Ceratodontiformes; family Protopteridae; genus Protopterus; species Protopterus annectens. The sequence continues at coordinate 932,008,163 of NC_056746.1, forward strand.
GCCAGATACAGGTCACCTCTTAGTCTGTGGGATATCAAGTATAGTGACAGGGTTTTGGTTTTGTCTATGTAGGACCTGTTGTTTAGGCCTTATATACTTTTAGTAAGGTATTTCTGTGGGTATTCCAGTTGTAGCACGTGGCTGGACAGATACATGCCAAAGGGGGCATTATATTCAATGGTTGGCCTAATAAGGGTTGAGCAAAGGGGGACAATCAGATCCCTAGATCTAAATGCAATCCATTAGAAGGACTTTCTTAAAACACTAGACACATGGTGGTCAAAGATTAGGTCACTGTCCATACAAGTTCCCAAATCCCAAACAGCTGGACCAACTCTTGAGGGTCTATAGTCAATGTGGTAGTTCCCCGGGTAGATGACTTCCCAAAGAATAAAATGATAAATTTTCGTCAACAGTTATTTATTTGGGACAAACCTTCCTGCAGGATGGCTAAGGCATTTGGAGATTCAATGACTGCTCCTAGCTTGCAGTCATCTGCAGATTGTCTGCTAGAGCCCTTTGGTATTGGGTTTTACTTCAGAAAAGTAGGTGCCAAGCAGGAGATGTCCCAGCACAGAGCCCTGGGGACTCCACTAGTCACTGGTCTCTTTGTGGCAGTAACTTCCCCTATCTGTGAGCCAGCTGGTAATCCAGCAGGTGACATAGGGGTTTTATTTCCAGTTTATTTACCATTTCTACTATATCTGAGTGAGGAACCGAGTGGAGAATTGCGGAGCAGCAGCCTGAATCTCCCCTCTCAACATTCCTTGAGAGAGAAGATGTATAGTGAGTAGTTATTTTGCACAAATAGTCTGCAATTTTTAAAACTTTGCCTTTCTGCCCCAGTTTAGTCAGGATCAACTGTTTCTGCTGGTATGATTACATCTTTACTAATACAGGTTTTGGCTGTTTTGCCAGGTTTGGAGCATACACTTGATGTTCTTGCTGTGGAATAGCAGTCCAGTTGCTTATTTGTGCTTTCATACAGTTAACAGTTTGTGCCTTCTAATTTGTCTTGTTAGGAAATCTGAGGTTTTCTCTGCATGTAGTGTCCTCTAACTCTAACATTTTTCTGAATAAACAGCTCTTTATCTGTTATCTGAATAGCTGCTTAAAACTTCTTCCATTTTTTTCCAGCCATTTGTTATTTTAGTTGTACTTCAGTGGTTCATTTACTTGAATCCTCTCTGAGTACATTTGATTTATTTTGTCTTCTAGATTACTGGAAGCCATCTCTTGTACCAAAGCTTTTTTTGCTGAACAGCTGTAGGAGTCTTTTTTTCACTTTACCTTTTTGTTTTTCTTTCAGTGTCTCAAGTTTCTTCTTTGCTGGCATCCAGGCAGTGTACTTACTAACCAGTAACTCAGTTTTACCAAAGTTGGTTGAATTACTAGGCCCTGTGTCCTAGTTTCTTTTTTTCACACTGGGAGAGCTGAAATTAGCTGTTGATCAGTGTGCAGCTGTCTTGGAAGTCGAACCTTGAATGTGTACCTTGTAGTTTTAGAGAAAAAGATTAATATTCATGTGTGTCAGTTTTAGTTCCTTGTATTGGAACAGCATTTGTATATTTGAAATTGCAGAGTTGTAATGCCTGGCTGTGTGTATGCATATTTGATGCATTTGTTAAAGGGGTAAACCCTGTATAGACAATTGCTTAGGTTTAAGGGTGTGTACTAGGCTAATGGCCCTGGAGCCTTTACAAGTCTAGCCCATGGGATTACCCTGGCAACCTTAGTTCCCAGTGCCTCTGCTGAGTAGAGCCACTGGAGTGATCCCTGGGGTGAATTTTCTATTTCCCATCCACTCATCAAGATTTCTCCTGAAAAGGGCCAGTGAGGTGCTCTGTTTGACATGCATGGGAAGTCTATTCCATAGCATAGGCAGTCTCTGGGTTATGAACCTGTCTCTCCAGCATGTTCTGCTGATTGTGGTAATGAGTTTGAGGTCTCTAGAGTGTGTGGTGCGGAGGGATTGGGATTTCTTTAGATGTAGCATTTCTAACAAAGCTGGGTCAGACATGGCTTTGTAAGTCAAGCAGAGATCGCCTCAAAGTAGGCGATATGAGACCGAGAATAGTTGGAGTTTTTTTTTAGGCTGTCGACATAGGACAAGTGTTTAAGGCCTAGGATCCTCTTTGTGAGGTACTTTTGTGGCCTCTTCAGTTATTGCAGGTGTCCAGTGAGGTACATGTCAAATGGGGCATTGTACTCTATGAATGGCCTAATGAGGGAAGAGTAGAGGGAGACAGTGACCTCTTTCTTCCTGGATGCAAAACTGTTAGTAATGAGATGTGCCACATAGAAGGATTTTCTGAAGACATTGGTAATGTGGTGGTCAAAAGAGAGGTTGCTGTCAACCTGTGTTCCCAGATCTCTTTTATAACACCTTATGTATTCAGTGGACTACCATCTATGTGGTAATTCATGGGAAATGGGTTTTGGCATTGAGCTTAGGCCATTGTTCTGATACCAGTCGTTGGTCTTGGTGAGGCCTTTATGTAGGATATCAACATCACTTGGGGAGTTAATAATAGCTCTCAACTTGCAATTGTCTGCGAACTTTGTCAGCCATAGTCCCTTCGTGTTGGCCTGGAATTCAGAGAAGTAGATACCAAGCAGGAGAGGACCAAGGACTGCACCCTGTGGGACTCCACTCGTGACTGGTTGGCAGTCTGACTTGGAGTCAGCTACTTTCACACTGTGGGCTCTATCTGTGAGCCAGTTTGCAACCCATCTAGTGATATAGGGGTTGATGCTTAGCTGAATGAGTTTTTCTATGATTCCTGGTATGGTATCAAAAGCCTTGGCTTAGATCAAGGTAGGCTGTATGAACCACCTTGCCTTCATCCACAGCTCTGGTGACTGACTCAAAGTCAACTAGGTTGAGCAGGCATGAAATACCCTTCACAAAACCAAACTGTGTGGGATCCAGAGTTTGGTGATTCCTTATATCCTTGTTTTATTAGGTCCATGATGATGCGTTCCATAGCTTTGCATGTCAGACTAGTCAGGCTAATGGGGCAATAGTTTCCAGGGTCTGTAGCCTCTCCTCCTTTGTGGAGAGGGATGACTGTAGCAATGTGCCATTCAGTAGGAACAAAGCCTGAGGTGAGGCTGTGATTGAACAGGGCACACAGGTGAGGTGCCAGTTCACTCTGTAGTTCATATAGAACACAGCCAGGGATATTGTCAGGTCCCATAGAAGCTGTATTCTTGGCTTTGGACAGTGCTGTTTTAACCTGTGCAGCAGTAATACTGGGTGCCTGGCAATCTACTGGTATTGTGATTGGCCCTTTTGGGGGGCGGGGGGAGGTAAAGTTGGCAATGAGTCTGTCGGCCAGTATATTGGCAATATCTGTTGGCTCTGTATAGGAGGTACCATTGTGCAGTATCTCTGAGCAAATCTGGGTATTGCCGTGGAGGTTCTTTACATAGGCATAGAAGGCCTTGTAGTTGTCTTTAATATCTACTGCAATTCTGTTTTCATACCTAGCTTTAGAGGATTTGATGAGGGATCACACCTTTTTGTTGAGGCTGATAAGGGAGGTTTTCCTTTCTTGGGACTTCACCTTATCGCATCAGTTTCCTTCTCCTGTTGTAGAGTTTGTTTATGGCAGGCGACCACCAGATTGGCTTCCTTTTTTTGGAGGAGAGTGCCTTGGTTCTTTGGGTATGGCGAGATACATGCATTTGTGTACGTGTTCGTACAGTGCATTGGTGTATGATTCGGCGGTCATACAACTATTCTCCATTTGCATGGATACCCAGAAGTTAGCCACTCTGTTCTTAGGAGCCCAAAGTTTTTCATGGTGGCTACTTTTGCGAGGGAGGGGGTATGTGGATTTCCAAGGTGATTAGTTTGTGGTTGGATCAAACCAGGGAGGAGTTGACTCTTTGTGTAGAGCAGCAGTAGCCCATGTTAGTAATGACCAGGTCAAGAATGCTGCTTACATCTGGTGGGGGTAAGAACGAGCTGGTCCAGGGCATTGGAATTAATGAATAACCGGAAACGTTGGGCAAGTGTATTTCTACAGGAGTAGTTTTCCCAGTTAATGGAGGGGTAGTTGAAGTAGCCCAGTAGGGAGTGTGTTAGGTTGGACCCTAATATTCTCCAGGGTGCTTAGGAACGTGGAGTGAGTGCCTTGGGACATGGTTGGGAACCTATAACAGGCTATGATCTGAATCGCTGTCCTACCCAGTGTTAGCTGCACCTGAAGCATCTCTGATGCGTTATGTTGGGCTACCAGTCTGGAGGTGTGCGCATCCTTTATGAATATGGAAATGCCACCACCTTTGGAGCTTCGGTCCAAGTTCTGGGGCCGAAAGGTGTGGAATGAGTTATAGCCTGGTATTGCAGGGGTGCTTTCTTCTTCCTTGAACCAGGTGTCTGTTACAGCACAAATGTCGATGTTCTCCATTTTAAGGAGTGCTTCGAGCAAGTGCATTTTGAAATTTAGACTTCTAGCGTTGAGTAGCATGACCCTCAGATTGCATTTGTTTGTAGCTGTTATGGTGGTAATTTGGTCTTTGGAACACCTCCTAAAAAAGCCACTATAGCGGTGGCAAGAGCCTTGGCCAGTATCTGGAAGCCCAAGGGTGATGGATGCAGGCCATCTCTGGCAAAGCATCGAGGTTTTGTCAATCATGTCATCCCAGGTAGACAGATACTGGATCCCCTTAGAATGACACCAGAAACTTAGCCAGTTGTTGAAATCAATCATTTTCTGCTTGTGCTGTGGTATCATTCTGGGTGATGGTAGGATGCTGCTCAGGGCTAGGGTCATACCCGCCTGGCTACATAATCCGAGAGCTCCTGCATGTCTCTCTCCATGTAGTCCAGGGAGGTACGTCTCAGGTCATTCACACCCACATGTACAATGACAGAGTCATATTTGTACTTTTTGTTGAGGGACCTGAATGCGTGCATTATGTGGCGGAGACACCTGACAGGCAGTTGACTGTTGCTTTCTCCTTATTCATCCTAGTGAGTGGGACATCAGTGTGCCTCACTATCGAGTCACCTATGATTAGTGTGCTGGGCATACTGTTTTGCCTTAGAGGCTTTGGTTGAGTGGCACACTGTTTAGGAGAGTTATGTGTCTCGTGATTAGTGTTGTGTTGTGGTGGTGGAGTATGTTTCTGCCTTTGAAGTCTCTGCTGTTTGGGTAGATTTTTATTGAGAGCCTCCGCGAAGGTGTGTGTGTGTGTGTGTGTGTGTGTGTGTGTGTGTGTGTGTGTGTGTGTGTGTGTGTGTGTGTGTGGTTTGTGTTTTTATGTGAAGGCAGTGCTGATCTGTGTTCTGGAGGGCTATGTGTTCCTTGTGGTGTGGTGCAAGTGTTGACCACCTTCTCTTGACCAGCTCTTCCTGTCTTGGCTGGAGAGTGCATGGCTTCCAGTTTGGATGTACAACTGCATCTCTCGCAAGTCTGAGTGTTTGGAGGTAAAAGGAGAGGGTTGTCAGTGTACATGAGGCAGTTGCTTCATTGCCTCAGGATGCTCAAGTTCACCAGGTTAACAGGAGAAAGCACAGGGAACTGACCCTTAGACATTCCTGGAGGGGTGGGCATTAATAAGTACTAGAGCTCTTTTCTTGTAGAACGTTTAGTGCTGATAGCACTTTTGTGTGCTACAATAATTGCTACAAGAAGTCTGATATGATAAGCTGCTAGACTAATAAGCTAGTAAAAGTGCAGGAGAGGAGAGAACTAGCAGATCTAAGGGAAAAATTGAAGAACAGCCTTTGGCACCTCCTAGAAGCTTAGACAGTCCTGGATACAGCAGATCTGTATCTGGACTAGACTAGTTACAGGAAAGGCAGGAAACTAGCGCAACACTGCTTTTAAACCAGAAAGTTGAAAGAGATGGAAAAACTGCCCAAGTGGCAGACAAATGACAAATTCTGGGCCAGAAGCCACTCCGCTTGTGATAGATTGGTTAAAGGTAGCTTTATCAAGAATTGCTTACTGGTTTCCCCCTCTTTTTAGTATTGTCATAGGTTGTTGCCATTTCAACACTAAAAAAAAATCCAGAGCTCTTGCATTTATAAGTGCCTTCCCAACACAACCAGGGATCTGAAGTAGTTAACTTTATTTGATCAGCAACCTGTGGGTATCGGATCCGTCCTCTGATCCGAGCCGGCAGCTTTCCAAGCTAAAAGATCCGAGCTCTCAGCTCCTCCCCTTTACCCATAATGCCCTGCCACCTCCCTCCAGTCCTCGGATCTCGTTTGCTGCTGCTTCTGATAGCTTCTAGCAATGAGCTCTTGGCATTGGGTGTAAGTTAGAGAAACTTTAAAACTTTAGAAACTCTTTTTTGCGTTTTGAGTGAGTGTTGTAGGCCCTTAGTTTTTGTTTATATACCTCTTTCCTCCTTTTCTTGTGGTAATTTAGTGTTTAAATGTAACTCTTTTCCCTCCCCTTTACTGTGTGCATGTGGTGCATGCGATGGTTGAAGGGCCTAAGGCCATTTTTTCAAAATGCCCTGAGTGTGGCCATAAGCTGTCCCCAGCAGATGGTCACACTCAGTGCATTTTCTGCCTAGGGTTAGGCCACTTGTGGCTGCCAAGTATGTGCGGCCTTCAACCCCTGGGCTTTGAGGTATAGGAGGAATAAGTTAATCCTGGCAGGACTTTTGCCTGCAGATTCTTCTTCCTCCTCTCCCTCTAAGGCACCAGCTGCGGCTGCCCTGCCTTCAGTTCCCCCTCCCCTGACTGGGACCCAACCTCCTTCTGTGTGTCAGGGAGAGGGGGCTCTTCTAGAGAGAAGAGGCACAAGGATATGGAGCAGCATAAAAGCCATAAGAGGCGGGCAGAGTCTCATTCCTCTGCTCCGCCAGCCTAAAGTAGCTAGCCCTCCCAGGAGGGTCTCCCGATCTCCACCCTCTCGGCTCCGTTCCCCTCACTTTTCCCCGGAACCAGAGGAGGAGTACCAGTCTCCCTCTAGGTCTTCGAGGCGGCCTTCCCGCCCTGCTTCGGCGACCTCTTCAAGATCCACCAGAAGCATGTGTGATGCTGATTTGGACCGGATGATGCATCGATTCTTGCAGGCCCAGATGCAGATGGGGGTGCTCCTGCCTCCCCTCCCTCTGGGGGGAAGCTCGGCCCCTTTCTTTGCCCCAATTTCTCCTTCTCCAATTCGCTGTCGGGTTTCGGAGTCTTTGGATCCTAGCCGTCTCGAACCCAGGGAGTCGTCGGCGCTGACAGTGGTGGCTACTTCGCCGACAGTACCCTCGAGCGTTTCGGATTAGAGCTCTCTGGGCCGAGAGCCGAGCTTCAGAGTTGCAGGGGTGAGTGTGTCTTCGGCGCCATGTCGGTCGGAGCTCTCTCCCCTTTTGGGTCCGATCGCATCAGCTCCGACACCGGTCCTTGCGTCGGAGCCGAGGGGGCTGCTCTCGGAGCCAAGGGAGAATGGTTCGCCCTCGGCTTTTGATGTAGTGGAAAGGGTTCTGTCTAGGAGTTCCAGGTACCCGGTCTGGGCTATGGATCCACCCGTCACTCCTGCGCATTTGGGCCTATCTTCCATCGTCCGACCCCAGGGACAGCCTGCATCGGTGCTCCAGTTAGTTCCTGTAGGGGAACAGGACCGCGTTGGTGAGCCCTCCTCGGACAGTCCCTCCGAGGAGGTGCCTCACAAACGAAAGTGCAAAAGGAGGCACATGGACTCCCCTGAGTCCCTCAAAGAGGACACAGACTTAGAGGAAGGTTCCCCAAGGTCACCCCTGGAAGACGTCTCCTTTGGAGACATTATGGAAATGCTACGTATTGGGTGTGGTCTGCCCAAAAACCTTCCTCCGATGAGTCTGTGTTTCTGGAAGCGTTTAACGCAGGCCCGTCTACCTCTTGGGTGTGTCCCCCCCCCCCCGGCTGATCCCCTGGTAGACTTGATTGCTACCAGGGCTTGGAAGGAGCCGGACACCGTGGAGCCAATCCCTAAAAGACCAGACAAAATACTCAGTCCCCCTTCTGACAGACAGGCATGGAATAAAGGGTCCCCAGTAGATGCCGTGGTGGTGGTGGCTGCCACTAAGAAGGAACTAGCACAGGAACGTTCCTCGGTCCATTCTCCTGATAAGGAATCTCGGACGATGGACCATATTGGAAAGCGGATGTTTGCTTCAGCTACCTTTTCTATAACGGTGCTGAATTACCTGGCAAACGTCATCAAGCTCCAGCGAGACTTTATAAAGGAATATGCTGGAGCTCCCCCAGAGTCCATGGCGGCCGAGGACAAATGGACCTTCTCGGCTCGCATGGCCACTCTAAAGTTAATTTCTAACACTTCCATGTGGCTCCTCTCCCATGCCACGGAGGGAGCGGCTAGAGCTAGCAGAGCAGGGGTCGCCTTACGGCGCCACGCCTGGCTTCGCCTTTGTGACTTTTCAGAACCCTTCAAGGCGTCCTTCGCGAACGCTCCCTTTGACGGTTCTACGCTATTTAGCAAAACCATCCGCGACACTTTTCTCCAGAACGAGAAAGATGGGAAGATGCTGTCTGCCATCAGGATCCGCTTCTCTAATCCCGAAAGGTCCTTCTCAAGGAACCAGAGAGGACAGAAGAAGATGTGGTTCCGGAAGTCCCAGCAGTCCCGTTCCGCTCCGGACCCCTCGTCCTTCAGAGGCAGAGGAGGACAAGGCGGACGCCGGCCCAGAGGCAGAGGGGGGCCAAAGAATTTCAGGTCCAGAGAGCTGTTCTCAGACCGACCCGCACAACAGCCCTGAGGGCTTGCCCGGCTGTCCCTCTCTGGAGGCAGTCGGGGGCATTTTTCGGAGCACCTACAAAGTTGGGAGTCCATTACTACAGATCATTGGGTGCTCCGAATAATATCCAGAGGTTACACTATTCCCTTTCTGCATCTTCCCCCTTTAACGAAGCGCCTTCCCGATGTCCCACCTGATCAGAGGGAGGCGGCGGCTTCAGAAATTTCGAAGTTGCTAAAAAACAGGCCATCCAGCACGTCCCCCCAGAGCAGTCCAGATTAGGCAATTACTCCAGGTTCTTTTTGGTGCCAAAAAAGACGGGGGACTTGAGGCCAATTCTGGACCTGTCATCTCTAAACCTGTTCATTGCCAAAGAGAAATTCCGGATGGTCACTCTGCAATCTATTCTCCCACTCTTACAGGAGAACGACTGGATGTACTCCATAGACCTCAAGGATGCGTACTACCATATTCTCATGGACAGATGGTCCAGGAGGTTTCTCCGCTTTCGGCTAGGAGCCAATCACTTTCAGTTCAGGGTTCTTCCGTTCGGCCTCACCACAGCCCCCAGGGTGTTCAACAAGGTCATGGCAGTTGTAGCAGCCCACCTGAGACTTCAGGGAATTCAGGTATTTCCATACCTGGACGATTGGCTCCTCACCGCCCCCACCATGCATCTGCTTTGCTCCACCAGGGATTACTCCTAGCCACAGCCCAGCGTCTAGGCATTACTATAAATCATCAGAAGTCGTCTCTGCATCCTGTGCAAGTTCTGGATTTTATAGGGGCCAGGATAAATCCGCACCAAGCCAAAGCTTTCCTAACCACGGACAGGTTGCGCAGCTTGTCGCTACACATAATGTCTCCAGCCCCACCTGCAGAGTTGGTCCTGAGAGCCCTGGGCTCCATGGCAGCAGCCATAAGCCTATCGCCGTTAGCAAGATTGCATATGAGAATTCTACAGTGGACTCTTCAGGTTCAATGGTCGTTCCTACTCCATCCATTGGAGTCGCCAATTCCCCTGAGCAAGGTTTGCAGGAACTCCCTTCTTTGGTGGCTCAATTCCCGGGAGGTCCGGGAGGGGAGACTGTTTGTGATGCCTCAGCCCCAAGCCACGTTGAACCACAGACGCTTCTCGCCTCGGGTGGGGGTGGGGGGGGTCATTCTGTGGGCAGAACCGTTCAAGGCACGTGGACTTCCTTAGAGACCGTTCTGCATATCAATGTCCTGGAGATGAGGGCGGTGCTTCTAGCATTGCAAGCCCTTCATAACCTTCTTCCTCTGGGGACTATTGCAATTCAGACAGACAACATGGCGGTAGTCTGGTATATCAACAAACAGGGAGGCACCAGATCTTACCCTCTTTGTCGAGAGGCTATGAGAGTTTGGGAATGGGCGATTTCCACCAACCGCTTTCTGATAGCAATGCACATTCCCGGTCGGTCCAACATTTTAGCGGACAAGCTGAGTCGCTCGATCCTCACACCTTACGAGTGGTCTCTAAACCCATCGGTAGCGAATCAGATCTTCCTCAGATGGGAGGTCAACCTTGCTGTGATCTTTTTGCTTCTCTATCAAACACAACATGCAGCGAGTTTTTCGCTCTGATTCCCCCTATGGGGGAGAGCCCCAGAGACGCTCTGGTGCATGCTTGGCCCCCCGGTCTCCTGTATGCTTATCCTCCTCTTCCGCTGATGACAAAATTTCTGCAGAAAACTCACCGGTTGGGGAGCAAAATAATTCTCATAGCCCCATTCTGGCCTCGCCAGATCTGGTTCCTGTACCTGCGGTCTCAGTGTGGTTCCTCCTTGGATCTTAGATCCCATTCCGGATCTGACACCTCATCCTACAGGATTACAGCCCCCAAACCTGGGCGACCACAAGCTCACGGCTTGGTTGATCCAGTTCCACTAATCGTAAGGACTCCCGGTATCTCGTCTCCCGTGCAATCTATTCTGCTAGCAACGCATAAACCTTTTACTAGAAAGCTATACAGAAGTAAATGGAAGCGTTTTTCCATCTAGGCAAAAAATAGAGACTTGGATCCTTTTACTGCTCCCATCCCAATGGTTCATGACTTCTTGTCCCATATCTTTGACCAAGGAGCTAGTGCTTCTACAGTCAAGTTTCAAATGGCAGCAATTTCCCATTTCCACATTGGGGATAGCCTTGGCCCCTTAGCTTCCGCTAAGATATGCAAAACCTTTTTGAAGGGCACCTTTCTGTTGAAACCTCCTGTCAAGAATGCGGTTCCACCTTGGGACTTAACCTTGGCTCTTCAGGCCTTGACTGGCCCACCCTTTGAACCGGCGGCTTCGGTTGAGTTAAAATTTTTATCTTGGAAAACGGCCTTCCTGATTGCAATTACTTCAGCCAGGAGAGTGTCTGAGCTTCAAGCCCTTTGCATGAAACTTCCATATCTGGTCTTCCATAAGGACACTGTGTCTCTCAGGACTAACCTTTCTTTCTTGCCCAAGGTAGCCTCTGAATCCAATATCAACCAATCCATTAATTTGCCTGTGTTTTTCCCCAACTTTCAGAACAAAGGGGAATACAGATTACACTCATTGGATGTACACAGACAATTGTGTTTCTACTTGCACAGGACGGCTACTACTAGGAAATCAGATCAACTGTTTGTTTCTTTCGCTAAACCATCTTTGGGTAAGACTATTACGAAAGTTACCTTGGCCAGATGGATATCCCAATGCATCAGGCATGCTTATTTAGTCTCTGGCCAGTCTGAACCCTTGGGGGTCCATGCCCATTCTACCAGGTCTATGGCTACTTCTGCAGCATTCTGGTCGAGAGTTCCTCTAGATGACATCTGCACAGCAGCTACTTGGTCCTCTTCTCATACTTTCATTTCTCATTATAAATTGGATCTGATATCCAGGAGTAGGGCATCATTTGGCTCCGCAGTGCTCTGAAATATCCTTCCTTGAGGTCCGCCCAAGGATTTAGGTAGCTGGGGACTCTGTCCCACAGGTTGCTGATCAAATGAAGTTAACCACTTCAGATAAAGAAGTTATGTACTCACCATAACATTCCATCTGAGCAGGTAACTTCATTTGTCTGCAACCAACCCCCCCTCCTTCCCCCTAACCTGTTTTATGGTTATTCCATTATGCAGGGTTTCACCTGGTCTTGCATTTGGTTAGGGTTCCTCTTTCGAGGGTTGTAGTCTGTTTTCTTGTTTGGCAAACTCGATCTGAGGACTGGAGGGAGGTGGCAGGGTATTATGGGTAAGGGGGAGGAGCTGAGAGCTCGGATCTTTTAGCTTGGAAAGCTGCCGGCTCGGATCCGAGGACTGATCCGATACCCACAGGTTGCAGACAGATGAAGTTACCTACTCCGATGGAACGTTATGGTGAGTACATAACTTCTTTTTTGAGCACATTGGTTATCTGTGTCCATCTCTAAGTTGTTTGACCATTTCAGACACAAATTTGGAAACAATTAGAGGGAATCGTGTGTATTTCCTGGAGAATATGATTTGCTATTATTGAAGGCTCCAACAGCAGCTGAAATGGTCTGTAGAAGTAAACATGGAGTTTAGAAAGTTTAGTGGCAAAAGTGAAGTATTGAACAGAGTAAAGTGCATGTTTGTTGGGATCTGTCAATGTGGTATAATAGTATTGTTCAGTTTTGGAGCAGAATTTTCTTCTAAAGAAGTACTGCTATAAGACGCATGTTCCTTGTTAGTTTCCGTCTCTACCTGCAAGCTGAATAGTTTTTGAGAGCACTTTGGTAATAATGTTTTAAGATGTAAAAACTGTGCAAACAATTCATGGGTAATTTCTAAAAAGATGGCAAAATGGAATAACTTGGGGTTGCAAGAAATTTGTCATTTAGGATGGTTTGTTTGTTTCCCATGTTGGTCTTGTTATAACATTTTAGGTCAGTACGTGGCTATCTCAGTAGTGTAGCGGGATAAAGGCTTGCCTATGGCCCAGGTGACTCTGGTTTGGTTAGTAGCCGTTCATGGTGCAGGCAGATGAGGATGGTTGTGCCCATCTTGGAGAGGATAGTGGTGATCCCAGAGCTGCAGGTACAAAGTTGTGGCTTTTAGACATAGCATGGAATTGGTGAAAGGGAGGACATTTCCTGTGGTTGGGAGGGTGGCCTAATGGTTAAGGTGTTTGCCTTACAAAACACAAGGTGCAGGGTTTGAGTCTCACAAGGGATAATTGGCTAGGCTTAAAATGGCTCAAGGGCAGTTAGCTTAGTACCAATCTATGAAATTTATGGTCACCCAAGTTGGTAATGGCAGCTCTTGCTGCTACATGTAAAGGCACACACGTGTACTGCTGTGGGGCATAGGAGTAACTACGGTAAAGCAAGTGCTGATGTCACCACCTGTGTGGTGGGGTTAATGCCATAGAAATGCCATCCGTTGCCATGAAGCCAGTGTATGCACAGTCAGCCTTTATAGATACCTGTATATTGACTCCCTTGGACTGTTCTTGCCACCATACAGTACTGGGTACATCTCTTGTACAGTGGGCTGAGTCTGATTGGGGATGTTGGCTTGATAGTCATCAGGAAGGGGGAACAAAATGATCCAGAGAGAATATTTTAGCTTTGTGTATAGTATAGACATGATTTTTAAGTTGCTGATCATTTTACCTTTTTGTGTAGGAAAATAAATTGTGGAAAAAGTTGATGGACAGAGCACAGTTTGTCAACAGCAAAATATCTTGCATGGTGATCTAACCAGCGATGACTTGATTAACTGACAAATGTAATCTATATTTAGTTCATCTCGGTTAAGATAGTTGACCCCAAAACTGCAAGTCTGAGTTTCTCTCTTTAGCTTACTATATATCTATGAAGCTATAATGCTAATGACCAACAGGGCCTTTGTAAACCTAGCTGCGCAAACAAACCCAGTTGTGTACCTGTGCGTCATGAGAGGGGGGGTATTTTAGTTAGGAAGTTTCTAAGGGTTATCGGGGTATGTTAGTTAGGGCATACTCTCTGCCTCTGTCTGTCAGAGACATGGGAGCCAGACCAGGGGGTAAATTTCTCATTTCCCATCCATTGGTCAGGGTTACAGTTAAACAGGGTTAGGGATGAACTTTGCATCACATGGATGGAGAGCCTGTTCCAGGGCATGGGGATCCACTCGGCGACATCTGTTTCGCCAACATGTCCTCTCTGTGTCATGAGCAGAGCTTAAATCCATGGATCCGGTGCTGATGTTATTCATTTTATTGATGTGCAAAAGGTCCATCAGAGATAGATCAGAGGATGTCTTGTGTGCTGGGATTAGATCACCTCTCAGAAGCCTGAATATAGAGAATAGGGCTTTAAGGCAATCCTTGTAGGGCAATGTATTTATACCCTGGCTTTTCTTGGTAAGGAACCTTTGTGGGCATTCCAACTGATGCATATATCTTGTCAGGTACGTGCCGAAGAGGGAATTATACTCTGTGATGGGTCTGATAAGGGATAAATCAAGTGGCACTGTGACTTCTTGGACCTGAATGCCATGCTGTAACTTAAGTTGGGTGACATAGAATGATTTTCTTACTACCTTGGCCACATGTTTGATAAAGGCCAGATTACTCTCTGCATATGTTCCCAGATTCCTGACTACTGGGTCAATTTTTAGGGATGTCTTATTGATGGAGTAATTAACCTGGGTGGCCTTTTTCCCAAAAGGTACTATAATGCATTTATTGGCATTGAGTTTTAATCTTTGACTTTCGCACCAGTCATTTGTCTGTGTTAGGCTCTCTTGTAAGATGTTTGTGTCACTGGGAGGAATCTGCGATAGCTCCCAATTTGCAATCTTCTTGGAACTTTGTCAGATGAAGGCCCTTGACATTGGCTTTTACCTCCGAGAAGTAGACACCAGTCTCTTAGTGGAGGTGGTCTCTCAAATCCTGACTTTCTGGTTCCTTTTTGTGAACTCACCGGATTGCCAGCTGGTTATGTTGGGGTTTATGCCTAGTTTTTCGAGTCTGTCAGCTATACCAGAGTTGGATATTGCATTGCACGCCTAAACCAGGTCTAGGTAGGCAGTATGCACCTTTTTTCCATCATCCATTGCTTTGGACCTTCTCAAAGAAGTCTCTCAGGTTTAGTAGGCATGATCTTCCCTTCACAGAGCCAAACTGGGTAGGGTCCAGTGTCTGAAAGTTGCCTGTGTCTTTGTTGATCATTTCCATGAGAATTTGCTCCGTGGCTTTGCATATTAAAACTAGTCAGACTAATTGGTCTGTAATTAACAGGGTAGATTGATAGCCCACCCTTGTGAAGAGGCATAACCATTGCAGTTCTTTATTCTCATGGTACAAAGTCTGTTTTGAGGCTTTACGTGAAAAGTTTGGCACACTGCTGTGTGCTGCCTTTGAGGTTATGGATATAGCTGTAAAAGGCCTCATGGTTGTTTTTACCGTGTGAGGCTATCTTGACCTCATAATTGGCCTTATTGCACTTTAATTAGTTCTTAGTTTCCTGTTTAGTTTGAGAGCTCTTATCATTATTGGGGTTGCTCTTCCAGATTTTCGCCATGACTTTTTCCCCCTTTTGTTGTATACCATATTAGGCTTAGGATTCCACCAGTGTGGTTTGTTTTTAGAGTTTGTTTTGGGCTTACTTCTAGTAGGTCTGGCAGCATCTGTTCAGCCATTTACGTGGTCTCTATAAATCCACATAGGATGTTGTGAACTTTGAGGTTAAAAGGGGCATTGAATTTTGACAAACTGTCACCTAATATGATGTACTTTAATTTGGAAAGGTTCCTAACTGTTACAGGGTTTGCTGGGTTTAGAGAATTTTTTTATTTCAAAGGAGACTGCTTTATGGTTCAAACTCACTAGGGAGGATGTGACACCTGGGGGGGGGTATGGTATGCAACGCTCTCCCATGCTGGTGAGTACCAGGTCCAGTATGTTTGATCCTCTGGTGTGTGTGCACACTGTTTAAGGGTATTTATGTTAATTATGTCTGGGAATCATTTGTGCCTGGGAGTTTGAGGCAGTGTATGTTTCCCAATTTAGAGAGGGGGAATTAGTCTTCCAAGAATAGGGTATTTGTCTTAGTGGTGTGTGTCTCCAGTAGGTCTAGGTATGAGCTACGGGATTTCTGGGACATAGAGGGTGACGTGTAGCTTGCTAGGATATGCTATGGAACAAGACCTTGCCTGTTTGCACGTGAATACATTTCCGGTCTTTGTCCTGTTTAAACAAGCTGGAGGTATCCTTGTTGCTGATTTAGTTTGACTTCTACACCTTTTGTCCCCGTCTCTTCAGCTAGTGGTCTAAATGTGTGGAGGGCACTGAAGCCTTGCACTGCCAGTACGTGGTGTGTTCAAACCATGTGTCAGTAACACAACAGTTGTCTATATTTTTTAGAGTAAGGAGCTTTCAGGGTGCCGAGCTTGTTTAGGCTCCTAGCATTGAGCAGCAACATTTTTAGGTTTCTTTGGGTTTTATTTGCTGAGTTGGTAGGTTTTTTAATTTGGCATGGTCTAGAAAAGGCTCTAAGGGGACGAGTCAAGTTTTAGCCAATATTCAGAAGCCTAGGGAGGGACAGGTGCAGACCTTCCTTTTGCAGAGCAACGTGGTTTATTATGCTAAGTATTGAATCCCCCTCTACCATCTTTTGTTCTTACTGTGGCATCTTGCTTGAAGGTAGAATGTTGCTAGTGCAAGGCATATAACTGCCGAGACGCACACATTGAGAAATCAATGATGTCTTCATATACTCCAGGTCGGTATGTCTCAGGTCGTTAATACCCACATGGACTATGATAGAATCCTACTGGTGCTTGTGGTGTAGTTCATATACTCCAGGTAGGTATGCCTCAGGTCATTAATACCCACATGGACCATGATAGAATCCTACTGGTACTTGTGGTGTAGTTCGTATACTCCAGGTAGGTATGTCTCAGGTCGTTAATACCCACATGGACTATGATAGAATCCTACTGGTACTTGTGGTGTACTGACTTGGTGGATCCTTTTTGTAGATGAGTAACTGCTATCTTCTTCTTTGTCAGTCTGGTCAGTGGGGCATCTGTGTGTTGTACATTACACAGGACTCTCAAAGGGGACACTAATCTGTTTGTTTGCCCTATGGGCGTTGCTGTTCTGGCTCCACTGGTTGTTAGGTGTATGTGTGGTGGTTGATATTGCTTTTGTTGAATGCAATGGAGATTGCTGAAATAGGTGCTGTCATTCACAATCTTAGGAGGTGTTTGAAGTTTGGGAAGATTGCTTTTTAGTGCCTTTGGATAAGTTGGTCTGTGTGTATGGTGGACGCTGTGTGGTGGATATAGTGTGTGTTCTTGACAACATTGTATGCAAGATTTTTGCCTCCAGTGAAATTGTTTGTGCATCTCTCGCATACTGTGTTTGTTTCTTTGAGGAATAAATGGTGGTTTGTGAACATGAGACTTTTGCTACATTGTCTCAGGATGCCCATATCTACCAAGCTGGCTATGGAGACCTTTGTAAATTGCATATCCATGTTGTCCAGACCTGTGTTTGGGTGGGCTACTGTAGGTTATGTACTGGGTCATACTGAGGTTTCCTTGGTGGTCTCTGGGGTTTGGAGGCAGACTAGGGTAGATTGTGCTAACATTTGGTAGTGCTGTTTAACATGCAAACTAGCAGCTCTAAGCTTGTCTGCTGCCAAACCCCAGAGACCACCAAAGAAACTTGGTGTTATGGATGTATGGAAAACAATGAGTGGAAAATTTATTTAAATAGCTTGCACAACAGATAATAGCAGTAGCATGAAAGAGAGGAGGGAGGAACTTTGGATGTCAGATTACCATAAGGGATGGAATCCAACTTCCTAGAGAGGGATCCACTCAAATAGTCACTGGGAGCCATTATAGCCGTTGGAGCAGGTCACAATGATGTGTAAAAGAGTCTGTTAATAGAATAAAATACCTTTTTCTCCTTAATGTGTATGATATTGTAAGGCTGTACTATTGTCGAAATTGTAAGATTCTTAAAGTTCACGCTGAAGTTGTGGCTTAGCAGGGAATAATATGGTGGTCTGTATGATGTAAATGGTTTGTCAATATTTTGTTAGCCAACTTTTGTGATTTAGGAAATGCACTATTTTTAATGTAGTTGATTAAGTTTATTAATTGAAGTAGTTTTTATATAGATGATATTGAATGGAATACCAATTACTTATGGCAGTTTAGTCAGTTATTTCTAAGGGTATGTTTGATGTACATTTCATGTTATGGCTGTAAAGTAGTTTTAACAGACGTAGCATGGTTGCCATCCGCGGTGGTGCAGCGGTAGCATTGTTGCCTCACAGCAAGGGGTTCTCCCGTTCGATTCTCTTTTTGGGTTGGGAGTGCCTTCTCTGTGGAGTCTGCATGTCCTCCTTGCGTTCGAAAGACATGCGTTGAATGGGCGTGCCTTCGTTGAAGGTTGGGCGTCAGGCTGGCAACTCGGCACCATAAAAAACAACTGCCAGTCATTAGCAGACCGGAGTTCCGCTGTGGTGACCCCTAACCGGGAAAAGCCGAAAGACAAACAACAAAAACATGGTTGCCATTGGGATGGACAAGAACACTCATTTATTGCTAAGGGTTAGATTACATTTAAAGTTACAAAGGCTTTAATAGATTGTGTGTGTTGTCGTCGTGTTAACGTTAGTGACTGACAAGATGTCAAGCTGTTAGTATATCTCTTGCTGCTGTTATTGCTTTTGATTATAACTCGGGGCAAGTGCAAAAGGGAATGGGTGGTAGAGGGCATCTCTGCTTTGTGCCCTGAGCAGCCTTTATTTCTCCCAAGGTAAAGGGATCTGTTTTAATGTAGATTTCAGTGTTTTAAGAGGAATGCTCACAATTTCGAATCCGGAACTTTTTTTTTTTTTTTGTCCAGTCTAATGTAATTGAGGTTTTTTTCATAATTTATTACATGTTTATTAATCTTGTTGTCATGTGGATCTTCTTTTGGCTGTTCCCATTAGGGGTCGCCACAGTGGATTATCTGTTTCCATTTCTTCCTGTCCTCTGCATCTTGCTCTGTCACACCAACCACCTGCATGTCCTCTCTCACCACATCCATAAACCTTATCTTAGGCCTTCCATGTGGATGCTACCTTCTATTTGATGGTTTCGAAATGAAGCCTCTCAACATTGTGTATGAAAATTTAAGTTTTTAATCCTTTCAGGAACTGTAGACAGACCTAAACAGTTTTTCTCAAAGTTTTGGAAGGACATATGTTAGTGATGCACATGCTTTTATAATTCACTACTGTGATTTAGAATTTATTGTAGCAGTATATTTACAAGAAGTAAATGCTGTATTTCCTTGTACAACCAACTTTTCTCTCTCTTAGACAAATTATGGGTTTAATGCCTGAAATATATATTTATTTTTATCGGAATTTGTCTAATCTTGGTGCCGTATTAACTTTTAATTCAGAGTGAGTCTCTTCAGAGTGGAATCTGGAGAACTGGTGTGCCTTCAGATTGCATGTTAGGTGTTTTGTATGCATGCATACTGCAGTAGGATGGCATCATGTCCAGAATTAAGTTTTCGGCTTTGTCTGTTAACAACCAGAATACGTGCTGCCTTTGGTATCCCTGAATTGGATAAAGGAGGTATCAGAGAATACATGAGAAATTGGGGATTTTTATTTAATCTTGGTGATAAGAAACCTGGTTTTGTAGGGGAATAATGTACTTCAGTATGCGTTTATAAGATTTTTTTTAGTATTTTCGTAGACCAGTTGTTTTATGTTCCTTTACTGTAGTATTGAGCAGGTTGTAGTTTATTATTTATTTGTTTTGATAACTGGTTGGAGTATTGATCCAAATGGACCTATTCCTTTCTCAGCCCAGATAAATATAAATGATAGTAGACAAGCAAGTTAACAAGAAGTATTATGAATACAAACAAAATGTGTGCAGGTAGCAATGAATCAATAACCGTAATAGTAAAACATAGTACAGAGAGCAGTAGAAAGAGAAGAGAGTAAGGGCACCATAATTAACTATACAAAAACACAGCTTCAATGGGACTGGACGGGGTCCCAGGCTGTGTCTTACAAGAGCTCCAAAATGAACTCACCCCTCACCTAAACACACTGTTCAAACAGCCTCTCTACAGGCTACGTACCCACAGCAACAGTTATCCCGCTCCACAAAGGTGGAGCCACAACGGACCCTGGGAACTATCGCCCTTTAAGCCTGACTAGCCTGGTCTGCAAGGCTATGGAACGCATCATCATGGAACTCCTTAACAGAGACATTGGGAACCTCCAAACCTTGGACCCTACCCAGTTTGGTTTTGTTAAGGGAAGATCATGCCTCCTAAACCTGGTGGACTTCTTTGAGACAATTATGAAGGCATTAGACGAGGGAAAGGAGGTCCACACAGCCTACCTAGACCTCGCAAAGTCTTTCAACACCATTCCCCATTCTAGTATTATAGACAAGCTCACCAGCTTGAACATAAACCCCTACGTCACGAGATTTGCCAACTGGCTCATGGATAGAACCCACATGGTGTAGTTGCAGGCTCTACGTCTGACTCTATACCGGTTACAAGTGGCATCCCCCAGGGCTCATTCCTAGGACCCCTCCTGTTCAGTATATACTTAAAGGTACAGGCAAGCATAGGAGGACTATGGCTGACCAAGTTTGCAGACTACTGCAAACTAGGGGCCATAATTGATTCTCCGGCTGATACAGACACCCTCCAGATGGGTCTCACTGAGATGGATACCTGGTGTCAAAATCATGGCCTCAAGCTAAATGCCAAAAAGTGCATAGTCATCCCCTTTGGAAAAAACAAAGTACCCGCAAAATACCACATAGGTGGTAGTCCCCTAAATACAGAAAATGTAATAAGGGATCTGGGGACCAAGTAGATAGTAATCTCTCCTTTGATAATCATATTGCCAAGGTAGTCAGAAAATCCTTCTATGTGGCCCACCTAATCACAAAAGGGTTCGCATCTAGAACAAAAGAGGTTATTGTGCCTCTCTGCCTATCGCTCATTAGACCCATCACAGAATACAATGCCCCATTTGGGATGTACCTTACAAAACTCCTGCAACAGCTGGAAAGGCCACAAAAGTACCTCACCAAGAGGATTACTGGCCTCAAACAGATGCCCTATGCAGCCCGACTCAAGAAACATCAGCTGTACTTGGTTGCATACCGCTTACTCAAGACGTGATCTCTGCCTGACATACAAGGCCATGTCCAACCCAGAATTGATGGACATGCTCCACTTAAAAAAAAACAAATCCCAGAGAGCCACACGCTCTAGAGATATAAACCTCACCACAATGATAAATAGGACATACTGGAGGGATAGATTCCTATCCCAGAGACTCCCCATTCTTTGGAACAGGATTCCAGTATACATCAGGCAGAGCCCCTCACTAACACTCTTCAAGAGAAACCTTGACTGGTGGATGGGAAACAGAAAATTTACCCCGGGATCACTGCACTGGCTCTGCTGGATAGTGGAGCAGGGAACTAATGGCTCCAGGACAGTGGCACAGGGAACTGATGGCTCTTCTGGACAGAGGCACAGGGAACTAATCTAAGGGGGTGACGAAAGTCATCACATTCTGGCTAGGCTTATAAATGCCCTTGGGGCAGATAGCCTAGTACTTACCTATGAACCTATGTACAATATATATGTGTCATGTCTAAGGGATGTCATAACTTGACATTGCGCCTAGTCTTTTATGTGCTATAGTGACTTGTGTGCTACAGTTTAATCCCATTGCTGTTTTATGCTCATTAGGGCATGTGAAGATTTTGTTTAAAATGTACATTAATGCATTTTCTGTATGTAAGATTCATTCCATTTTTGTCAGTTTGTCTTGAGTGCATGTTTGGTTTACCAAACAAATACTATTTTAGGATATGTCACAGTAGTAAAAGTTGTATTTTTCATTTGGGTGTATAAAATTATTCAAGCTGTTGTGTAAAATTTAGTTTGGTTACATATGATAGAATTCTCCAGAGTTTAGTACTGCCTGCTGGATTCATTTACATTTTACAGAAGTTTGATGGAAGTTTCCTCCCACAACCCAAAGACATGCTGTAGGTGGATTGGACACTCAAAATTGGCCCTAGGTGTGAGTGTGTGCATGTGTGTGCCTTCTTTGGAAGGTTGGGTGCCAGGTTGGCAACTCGACACAGTAAAACTCCACTGCCAGTCATGAGCAGACAGGTGATCTGCTGTGGCGACACCTAACTGGGAAAAGCCGAAAGAAGAAGTTTGTTGGAAGTAAATGTTAAGGCACTGCTGTTTTAATATAAAAAGTTAGATTGGGTGCTATGTACTTGATCACTTTGACACTGAATGCACTGTACATTAGAATAATGTATGTAGTATAACAGAAGTGATTTGTGTAGATCACTCTTCAGTCCATTTCTAAGAGAGTTTTGCCAACACTGAATTTGCAGGTAATCTTAGTGTATTAGTATCTTATCTGTAAGAATACATTGGGTCTCAACTTAAAATGAAATCACTGTGTTTATAATTCGTTGTTGCATTAATGACACATTTGGTTTGACGAGCTTTTATCTATGTTGACGTGCAATTGCACAGTGTGGTTTTTGACCTGTTTGTCCAGTCAAATCCTTTACTAGAAAGTGGTGATTGAATACTACTGAACAGATTTTACTGTGTGCTAATTCTTTGCCTTTTATTTGTTTCCTCCCTTGCAGATAAAGACCCTCCTGCAGAGCGAAAAGTGTCAAACCTCACTATTAACTTTGGTCCCCAACATCCAGCTGCTCATGGAGTGCTTCGCTTGGTGATGGAGCTGAGTGGTGAATCTGTGAAGAAGTGCGACCCTCACATTGGCCTCCTACACCGTGGTACAGAAAAACTTATAGAGTATAAGACGTATTTGCAGGTACTGTGTGACTAAATTGAGTTGGTAGACTACATCTGTCTTCTTAAAACCACTGTAAGACATGTGCTAATTTCCTTTCCCAGTAAAAGTGTAGGCATAGCTGTGGGTCTGTTAAATTATCACTTATGATATTGGCAATCATACATGTTATGTAAATGGAAACAAGCCATATTGACATATTTTCAGTTGCAAACGTAATCACTTATAATCCAGTAATTTTCTGTCGGCCATTAAATTGGTTATTCAAATCTTGACATCCCTTAAACCTCAGTCCTCCTCCAAAACAACTTTTTGCATGTATCGTTAATGCCTCTGTGTAGTGCTGAGTTTAGAGGGTAAGGAAGAAACACTGGGCTGCCTTCAGCCACTGCAGTACTTAATTCAAAAGACAGAGGGTACTGTTTGAAATGCTTTTGACATTTTATACCTCTACTGCAGTACTTTTCACCCAAGTCCTGAGAGAGCAGAAGCAGCTTCAGAATTACTGCTGTTAGTATGAAATGTGCATTATGGTGGGGACCATCTTCAAAGTACACCCAAATATGCATTTTTTTTCTGTACAAGGAAGTTTGTAAGGGACACCTGACTGCAGTCATTGTGATTTTGAATACTTAGACTGCTGTGGTGGTACGGCAGTAGCATTGTTACCTCACAGCAAGAGGTTCTCCCGTTCGATTCTCAGCTTGGCTTGGGAGTGCCTTCTGTGTGCAGTCTCCCCGTGGTTGGGTAGCGTTTCGAAAGACATGCGTGCGTAAATGGGCATGCCTTTGTTGAAGGTTGGGCGTTGAGCTGTCACCTCGGTGTTTCATAAAAATCTACTGCCAATCATTAGCGGACCAGAGTTTTGCTGTGGCGACCCCTTACCATGAAAAGCCGAAAGACAGTGTGCCAGTTACTGCAGGGAGTGCTGGGAAGAAAAAGTCAAGATTAGAGGTACTTTTTCTAATTCTCAACCCATTTTAAGCATATTTTGTAGTAGCTGAGAGGGGGAATGATGAGCAGTGTCTGAGTAGTCGAGAGGCATGTCTTTTGGCACTGAGATGGTATTAGAGTTGTCTGTGTATTGAATAGTTTTTATTGACTTTTTGTGCATATTGTTAATGGGACCTTGTTTCATAGTTTCATAGTAGTGTACTAGGCTATCTGCCCGGGGGCATTTATAAGCCTAGCCAACAGTGATGTGGCTTACGCCACCCCATACTGTATAGTTGCGCCTCTCTAGTAGTGACACATGTGGGACCCCATTATTTAGTAAACTATACCTCTGTCTAGTAGTGACACTGAGGTGACTCCCGGGGTAAACTTGCGATCTCCCATCCATGCATCGAGATTTTTCTTGAACAGTGCCAATGAAGGGCTCTGTCTCACATGAACTGGGATTTTGTTCCAGAGTATGGGTAAACCTCTGTGTTATGAATCTATCCCTCCAGCATGTCCTATTCATATTTGTGCAGAGGTTGAAATCTTTAGCTCACGTGGTTCTGGTGGATTTGGATTTTTGAGATGGAGCATGTCCATCAATTCCTGGTTGGACATGGCCCTATATGTTAGGCACAAATCACCTCTGAGCAGGCGGTATGCTACTGAATAGAGCTGGAGTTTCTTTAATCTAGCTGGATAAGGCACATGTTTGAGACCTATGATCCTCTTGGTGAGGTACTTCTGGGGTCTTTCCAGTTGTTGCATGTGCCGGGTGAGATACATCCCAAATGGAGCATTATATTCAATCATGGGCCTGACAAGGGAGGAATATAGAGGTACAATGACCTCCTTTGATCTGGATGAGAATCCTTCATGATGAGATGGGCAAGGTAGAATGTCTTTCTGACCACTTTGGCAACATGGTTGTCAAAGGAGAGGTCACTATCGACTTGAGTCCCCAGGTCTCTGATTACTTCTTCCGTATTCAGTGGGTTATTGTCTACGTGATAATTTGTGGGTACTTTGTTTTTCCCAAAGGGATGACTATACATTTTTGGCGTTAAGTTTGAGGCCATGATTCCGGCACCAGTTGTCCGTTTCAGTGAGACCTTTCTGTAGGATGTGTGTGTCAGCAGGTGAATCAACTATGGCACCCAGTTTGCAGTCATCTGCAAACTTTGTCAGCCATAATCCTCCCATATTTGCTTTCACATCTGAGAAGTAAATGCCGAATAAGAGTGGACCCAAGACTGAGCCCTGTGGGACACCACTGTGACTGGTTTTGAGTCTGACATGGCTCCAGCAATTTTAACCTTATGGGTTCTGTTTTAGCCAGTTTGCTACCCATCTTGTGACATATGGATTTAGATTTAGGCTGCTGAGCTTGTCAATGATGCCAGAGTGTGGTATCGTGTCAAAGGCCTTAGCCAAGTCCAAGTAGGCAGTGTGGACAGCCTTGCCCTCGTCGATGGCACTAGTGACTGTCTCGAAGAAGTCAACCAGGTTTAAGAGGCAGGATCTGCCTTTACAAAACCGAACTGGGTGGGATCAAGGGTCTGCAGATCCCCAATGTCGCCATTTATGAGTTCCATGATGATTCTTTCCATAGCCTTACAGACCAGGCTGGTCAAACTTATGGGGCGGTAGTTACCAGGGTCAGTAGAATTTCCCTTTGAGTGGGACCACTGTTGCTGTGCGCCAGTGTTCAGGTACATATCCTGTAGTGAGGCTAAGATTGAATAGCGTTCTTAGGGCGGGTTTAGTTCATCTTGAAGTTCACGTAACACGCAACCGGGATACCATCGTCCCATAGATGCTGTGTTTTTGCCTTGTTGAGTGCTGATTTCACCTGTATGTCTGTGATGACAGGTAGGTTACATTCAGCAGGGATAATTACTTCATCTTTAGGGGTGAGGGAGGGAGAAATTTGCACTGAACCTATCTGCCAGAATATTGGCAATGTCGGTAGGGTCAGTGAATTTTTGTCATTGTGTACTAACTCAGAGCATATCTGAGAATTTCCTCCCAAGGTTCTGACATAATTGAAGAAGGCCTTGTGATTGTCTTTGGTATCCTTGGCAATCTTTTTCTCAAAGTTTGCTTTAGATGTTTTATGAGAGAACGTAGTTTTTACTTGTGCTGATCAGGAAGCCTTTCCCTTGTGGGATTTGGCTTTGTCCTGCAGTAGCTTCCTTCTTTTGTTGTACAGTTTGTTTATAGCGGGGTCCACCAAACCGGGCGTTTTCCTTGGTGGAGAGGGTCTTGGTTTTAGTTGGGATTGCTTGATCCATGCATTCTTGGAGATGTCCGTAGAAGGCTTTTGTGAAGGATTCAGCATTTTGGGATGTGGTTTCCATTAACCCAGTAGGCTTAAAGGATATCATTTCTGTCTTAAGGAGCAAAGTCAGCTTTTGAAAAGTTTTTCACTGTAGTCTTTTGTTCTGGGGTGGGGGTGGGATATGTACATCCAACGTGATCAGTTTATGATCAGATCTTACTAGTGAGGGGTTTATATCCGGTGGAGCATTTGGACCCCATGTTTGTGATAATCAGGTCAAGTATATTATCTCTCCTCGTAGGAGAAGTGACCAGTTGCTCCATAGCATTTGAGTTTATGAATTCCAGGAATCTTTGGGCTAGGGTGTTAGGGCTAGAATAGTGGGCCCAGTCTATGTTGGGGTAGTTGAAGTCACCCAATATGATGGTGTTTGGTGTGACATTCATATCCTCCAGTGTTTTCAGGAATGCTTGATGGGATTCCTGGGATTGGGAGGGTGTTCTATAACATGCGACCAGTTGTATGGCAGTTTTGCCTATGGTGAGTAAAACTTGTATGGTTTATGATGCTTCATGGGTAGCCACCAATCGAGAGGTGTAGGTGTCCTTTATGAAAATGGACACTCCCCTCCTTTGTGGTTCGGCCTGGAACTTGAGGCCTAAGCATGATATGAGGTATAGCCTGGTAGCTGGAGTGCTCTCAGGAGCCTTGAACCAGGTTTCAGTTACTGCACAGACATCGATGTTCTCCATACTGAGAAGTGCTTCAGTGCCTGCATCTTGAGATTTAGACTTCTGGCGTTGAGCAGCATTACCCTTAATTTTTTTCCATTTTTGTTTTTATGGAGGTTGACTTGTCCTTTGAGCATTGCCTAAAAAGGCACTATGGGGGTGGCAAGAGCCTTGGCCAGTATCCGGAAGCCCAGTGGTGACAGGTGCAAGCCATCCCTTGCGAAGCAACGTGGCTTGTCCAGCATGTCATCCCAGGCTGACAGACATTGGATCCCCTAGAATGACACCAGTGATTAAGCCAATTGTTAAAACTGATCATTTTGTCTTTGTACTGAGGCATCATTCTTGGTGAAGGCAGGATGCTGCTCGGTCAGGGTCATACCAGTCTGGGCTACATAATCGGAGAGCTCCTCAATGTCTCTTTTCATGTAGTCCAGGGAGGTACGTCTCAGGTCATTCACACCCGCATGGACAATGACTGAATCATACTTGTACTTGCTTTGGAGTGACCTGAGTGCGTGTGTAATGTGGCGGATCCTAGCTCCCGATAGGCAGCTCACCGTTACCCTCTCCTTATTCAGCCTGGTAAGTGGAACGTCGGTGTGTCTGACTATAGAGTCACCTATTACTAATGTCTCTGGCATAGTGATTTGCCTTAGGGGCTGTGATTGTGTGACACACCTGTTGCTTGAGGTATGTGTTGTAGGTGTTGCGTTTTGTGGGGGTGTATTTCTGGGTGTCTGCTTTGGAGGCCTCTGTTGTTTTGGTAAGTTTTTTATAAGAGCCTCCGAGTATGTCTTTGTGTGTGGAATTCATGTTGGGGTGGGTAGGAATCCCCCCCCCCCTCAAAGATTGACCATCAGATGCTATCAGCTTCTCTTGTTCACTAGGTATGCTGTAGACTCCTCAGACTCGCGTCAGCCTATATCCAGGGCTGATGAGATTGGGGATGCTGGTGGAGCATTGTACAGAAGCCTGAGTGTGTGCCCTAACCCCCAAACCTCATGGCAGCCTTGAGCACCCAGTGGTTGCTGCCTTTGAGAGATGCATATACTCTTCTGCACATTAGCAGCCTCCCAGCCAAGAGGTATACAGCTCTTGGCATCAATTTTGCCAGTCTGTTAGTGCTGCAGTGGCAGTGAGCTTAGGCTGTCACCCCCCCCCCCCCCCCAGGATGGGTGAGCAGATGTCTTTTGCCTACTCCCATCATACCCCCAACACACTTCCTGGAACTTGCTCTACTAGTCAAACACTGGTCATATGGGGCATAGTAAGGGTTGTATCCAACTGTATCATTTGGTCAGATTGGAGGACAGCAGTGTGTATAGGTTATCCTTCAATTTAACAAGGTGAGATCTCATCAGGTAGGTAGTGCCTGAACCAGTGGATGATGATTTTGTTTCTGGCTAGTTTGGTTAGTCTGTGTACAAGTAGTTCATGAAAGACTGTGTTGAAAACTTTTGTTTGTTTGTTTTGATTTAAGTGTGGGTGGGTTACATTTACAAATGTAAGAGTGCAGTATTGATACTGTAACAATGACAAAAACATTCTGACTTGGGATCATACCTCCCAACCATACTGAGTTAGTCGTTTTTTCCTGAGTTTTGGGGTCCAAATAATGGGGTGCCATGATTCCCGAGTGGCACCCCTTAATTTACAAATTCCCCAGTGTTTTATTTTTATTTCAATTTTTTTTGTTCTGGCTTTTTGAGCTGATGTCATCATGTGTGTGATGACATCAGCTCCATGAAATGGCCTGCCAGCTTGTCGGAATTGAGCTAATAGCTCATGGGTACATTTCTGGTCACAAGGGAATGATGGTTCCAACCAGGAACATTATGCTGCAACGAGAGCTATTTACTGGAACCTTAAGCTGTGCGGACGGTGTTTGCTGGAACACTATGCTGTCCTGGCTTGTGCCTGCAAGAGCGGTATTTGCCAACAGATATTGAATTTGAGAGGTATTTGCTTTTCCAACAGTTACTGAATTTGCTTTGCCGACCGTTAAGTCATTTGTGCTACCTTGTGCCTGCGAGAGTACAAATCCAAGCATATTGCTCAGCAGGCTAATTTCAATGACTGGATGGGTAGACCAGAGTTATCACATATGGTCAAGCTTAATTTTAGAGTTGTGCACTCTTAAGTGCTTGAAAATGGTGTCAAGACTTTTTAAGTGTGTCTGCTCAAAGGTGCATGTGGTTAGGCATTTCACAGTCCCTCTGTTTGCCTAGTACTGTTCCAATGACAAGCTTAAGCAAATAACTCATTTAGCCAACCAGAAAAATACCATGGACTATGGTAAGTATGTTAGCAGATTAAATAAATTCACATTTTATTGCAGAAAATAAATTATTTTAAAGCTTTTTAAACAGTGGTGTACTTGGTGTATGCCTACCTTCACCTGATTGAAGGAAATTCCAAGCTTAAAAAAATTCATCATATTTGGATAATTATTTAAATTTTCAAGATTAGACTAAAGCTTGTTTTCCTCCCTTTGTTGTGTCTTTGTGATTATATCAAAAAGGATTACTTTAAATGTGTCCAATATTCATATACTGTGCATAGCTGCAGTGCCTGGCCTCATTTATGGCCACTCGACACCTGGCTTGTTTTCTTTTTGTTGTTGGTTGGACCAAAGCGAAACCATAATTTCATTGACTAAGGTGTTACATTTAGTAAATAGGATTCCAAATCCTGATTGTTATATGTACTATGCGAGAGAGGTATTTGCCAACAGTTATCGAATTTGAGAGATTTGTTTTGCCAACAGTTATTGAATTTGCTTTGCCGACCTTTAAGTTATTGAATTTGGGGAGCATGTGTGGTCGCGCGCGTGTGTGGAAGTAGACTTTTATGATGAAAATGTTCTGAATTGGGCAGTTTTGTCATTATTGGTTCATGCATTTTGTTTCATTGCCTATGGAAAAAATGTTCAAACAAATTTAAAATGCGCTCCAAGTCTAACAAGTGTGCTGTATTATACAAGGAATATAATTTAATAAAGTCAGGAAGGTGTATCAAAGAACACATGTATGTTTCTTGTTTTGTGTGCAAGGGGCCTATGATTTGAAAACAGCCCAAAGGTAATCTTTATCCACCACTGGCCAGATGCAGTTTGTTTGAATGTGGTGTGGGTTTCATTGCTGTTTCAATGAATGTGAGTTTCAAGGGCAGAGAAGTTTTAATGCTAAGTCTATTTTCATTGTGAGACAGTATTGCTTTGTTTAGCAGATGTCTTAGTGTTTGTGCATTGTGCTATAAAATGTAATAATAAAATCCAAATGATCATTGTAGAAGTAAAGCAGTATGCACATTAGTGTTTATGGTAAATGGGGTGAAATAACTAGGTAACGGGACATTGTAATCGCTGCAGGAGGACTCTGGTGCCATATTTTGGTTGTCTGTTCTTCAGTTTGTGTTTGAAAGTTGGTATCCCACAATTCAGTTGGAGTGGGCGGGGTTACATAATTATGCATGCAAATGTTGTTAATCAGCATATAGATTTGTACCTATTTTTCATGGGCCTTGTCCAGATTTTCTATATTTCCAGGTTGAGGTATGCTTGGGATAATAATTCATTTGCAATTAAGTGGGCTAAAATTTGATTGTTAATTACATTTTCTAGAATTTTAGATGTGGACGGTAGAATTTCAATCGGTCTAAAGTTTGTGGCACTGCATCTTGTGTAGAGATGGGATATGCTGTTATATTTGCTGCAATGCAGAGATAGATGGGATATTATGCTCAGTTACTGGTTGTAAGCGTTCTGATTTGATGGGAACTGTTTGTAGGGTTGTATTTGCCATAAGAAACATTAGTATTGTGCATAGTTTGTGAATCCAGCATTGCAGTATACATAAATGTAACAATATGAAATGTACACTGAAGCATACTGTTGTGTAAGATTTCCTATCACAGGAATTTAAGCATGACAAAGAAACCTATATGCAGGCTAATATTAGCAAAACAATTATTTCGAAAGCTATATCTGAACAAGATGGCTGTGGAGTAAATTACAAAAAAGGAATAAAAACCACCAAAGAATACACAGACATGAAAAGTCTTTAATACACTAGAGAAGTGCCTTTGTCTACCTATGACTTTGTCAGACTCTGACATTTAAGCATGCCACTTAAGTACAAGTAGACAATTGATAACTTGAGTGATACACCTGTAAAATACATTTAAAAACCAATGAATGAGCACAGAAAAATTGTGTATGTAAATCAAACTCTTGGTTAAAAAATACATGTACATAAATTATTATATGTTAAGAATCTGTTTCTTTAAAATGCACTTAACATGGATATGGTCCTTAAGGCCATTACAAGCTGCAGAATGTAATCTAAGTTGCCATTCATCCTTCTTTTGCATCCATTAGATTTTTGGTATCCCCTCTCCTCATGTCATGCTTAATGCAGTCGGTCACATGAAACCAAGTGTTTAAAATTGTCACATTTCAGTGCATGTCTAAGTACGGTGTTCTTCCTTTAATTGTTTCTTATGGCGTAACAATGTTTGAAAATCCTTCTAATTCTCTTGGTAGTCCTGCCTATAATGTTGGCAGGTCAAACATTCGACTGCATCCACCACGTTATTTGTATCACATTTTCAGTATGTAGGAGATGAATATGTTATTGTGGTGTTATACTTACAATAGTTGCATTTGTTAAAAGAAAAGGTGCCTTTTACAACTTAAGTGCTTCCATTCTCCTTTATGAAATTATCAAATTGCTGGCTAATAAATATTAGGTCCTCCTCCACTAATTCATCTCTCTCTCATTCCCTTGGCAGGGGGTGTGACAAAATTGCTTTGCCTTCTCCCTCTAATGTGCATGTTTTCACACATGCTGCCCCTCAGAGGCTACTGCTTGGCCTAGTCAAGTGCACCTCCCCAACTTCGAGAGCATGTCTTGAATCGTACTTTACCTGTTGGCTTTTCCCATTGCTGGGTAAGCTTCGGTCACTCACTTTTATCCCCTGAGGCCATCTGCTGCAGTGCCCTAGTTACTAATCTATCAAGTGATACCTGGGTGCTAGTAAAGAGGCCTTATCCCTCTGCCACAGAGCTTAACATTTCTGTAATTTTCTATCCCTTATCTGCTATTGCTTCTTCTCTCCCAATGAATCTCACATTGTCCTTTCACTCTGCAGTCAACCTATTTTTGAAAGGTTTCTTACTTTATTCCCAGTTGGAGGCCTGTTCATTTCTGAGATCTTAACATTGTAGTGGAAGAGCTGATCTTGCTTTCCTTTGAATATTTAGCATCGGCAACCCTTAAGGTTCAGTATTCTTTTACTGTTCATTTTCTGCTGAAAAAGAAAGCAGAGCGTCATTACATCACAGCAGCCACATTTTCCTTTAATTCCCTTTGCAAGAGCTGCTGGTAACCCCCCAGCTAGTTTTAAAGTGGGAGGTGACTGAGGTACAGCAGAGGTGCCTGCCCCAAACAGAGTTTGCTCTTAGCCAGTGTAGTTCCATTAGTGCTGTGTGTCCCAAAGCACTAACACTTCATTTTGAAAGTTACACAACTGGCATGAAACCCCATTTCTCCAAACAGTTTAGGCTGGAAGTAGGCATTGTAAAATCATACCTTTTATACAGGAAACCTGTTATTTTGGTGGTGAGTAAATTTACAAGAAGAATATTTCAGCTGCAGGTCTTCATTTGTAAATTATGTACAGTCTGTAAGGTTCATAAATAGTTACTAGGCATGAGTCCACGAGATAGAGTAGCCTAGACCAACCTTCAGTTGCCTCAGATCACTGGTTAAATGACCTGCTCAGAGTAGCACAATAGACAAATGGAAGCTGAGGGGACCAAACCTTGGACTTCGTAGTGGCTTGTT
The DNA here is from genome assembly GCF_019279795.1 of Protopterus annectens. Taxonomy (NCBI): domain Eukaryota; kingdom Metazoa; phylum Chordata; order Ceratodontiformes; family Protopteridae; genus Protopterus; species Protopterus annectens. The sequence continues at coordinate 932,040,511 of NC_056746.1, forward strand.
AGCTTATAGCCTTAACCTTCTGCATTAGATTGGTCTCCGTATGAATCCTTCCCCTTATAATTGATCTCAGAATTTGGTTAGACTCCACCAGTTCAGCTGATTAGATTTATCCTACATTTCAAAATTAAAAACAAGGGAGAAGGGATAGATTATTGGGGTATTTATATTTAAAAAAAACAAAGACCACAGACTGATCTAAGTATTTATTTTGTGACAGGTAAACAAGGCAGTCCAGAGTCCTAACAAAAACTGTCTACATGGCTGTTTTTATTATGACACTATGGAAGGACATAAGAATGCACTCCACCATGGCAGTAGCCTTATTTAAAAATGCCTCTGCTCAGAATATCTGTAAGGCGGTCTCACAGACCACCCTTCAGATCTTCAGGTGTTGGCACAGGCACCTATTAAGTTAAAGAGAGTATGGTACACTTTTTTGATTTTTTTCAGCATCTGTTTTATTCAGTGAAATAGGTGCACATAGGTTAACTGAAAAACACATCACTACATTTTATTTTCATGCAGTGTACATGTATGTTTCCTTTCTAACAGTTATCATTCATGCCAACATTACATAAATTACTCATTTCCTGCCTCCCCTTAAATCTTATTCCTCCCCCTGAACTTTTCCACAAATTCCATTTCTTTCTACATTATTTGCTCCTTCCCTTTCTAAAGTTCCCCCTCCAGTCCTTTTAACTCTTTTTACAAGATTCAGTATTTTAATTATAGTTGGATCAGATTTTGATTTTCTTTATGTAATAATTTCATGTTTTTAATAGCAAATAGCATTAAAATGAGTAAAGTCGGTCTTTGTCTGGGTTATTCAGAACCATACATCCCATCTCAAAAGACTCATTTCCTTAGTTGCAACCATTTTCTCCCCCAACTTTTCTGGCAAAGTACTCTGTAGGGATTTTTTTTTTTAATCTGTCAACTTGTTAAATTTCTAAAAAATGTTCTCATTTACTCCTGTCTTTCCCATCATGGCTCCAACATTTACTGTCTGCCTGAAGAACAATTGTCTGAAGTCTGCTTGGTGTATTAAAATATTAAGTAAATAGTTCTAAGGAAAAATCCTAAACCTTCTGGAGTTTATGGCATACGTGGGAGCCATACAGATACCCTCCAATGTTCCTTTGTAAATTGCTTTTCCCTTATCTCTTCCCAATCTTTTTAACCTCCACTGATCGATTCTCAAAGTTCTTGTGCAGTATTTTATATGCCCTATTAGTTATCCCTTAACAGCAGCTTCTGTTGCACACTCGACTAAAAACTCTACCCGAGCTGGCCTTACCGCATAGCATACCCTTATCTCTCTCTCTGCCTATACTCTTGTTATCAGTCCCTAGTAGGAAAGGCAGTCTCTGACTTGCAGTCTGAACTTCTGCAGATTCCACCAGTGCACTAAGCTAACTCAGCTGCACTGTCGCATAAGATTTATTTTGGTGATATTCCCTGTGCAGCAACTTTTCCATGACTGCACATACATTGTTGGCTGGTAATGCCATGTGATGCTGCAGCTAGGAGCTTCTGGCAGTGTTTTTCCTTTTCCTCACTCCCTCCTTCCCTCCCTCTCTCTCTCACACTTTTTCCCTGTATTACACAGATCGCAGCTTTTCAGATGCTGAGGTTGGGGATATTTGCATATCGTACCCTTTTAACTCCAATACACCCAGTATGTAGTAGCATTAATGGAGTGTATATTTGTGGACATCTGGCAGTACATCTTCATGCTTGTTGCTGCATAGTGGACTAGGTCCCTCGGCCTCCAGCAGAAGTCCTAGTGTGTCGTCAACACTCTTCCCCAGTAAACAGAGCTTGTGAATGCTGCTTCTCCCTCCCTCCTTCCCCAGTAAACAGAGCTTGTGAATGCTGCTTCTCCCTCCCTCCTTCCCCTTATAAACAGAGCTTGTGAATGCTGCTTCTCCCTCCCTCCTTCCCCAGTAAACAGAGCTTGTGAATGCTGCTTCTCCCTCCCTCCTTCCTCCGTAAACAGAGCTTGTGAATGCTGCTTCTCCCTCCCTCCTTCCCCAATAAACAGAGCTGTGAATGCTGCTACTCCCTCCCTCCTTCCCCAATAAACAGAGCTTGTGAATGCTGCTTCTCCCTCCCTCCTTCCCCAATAAACAGAGCTTGTGAATGCTGCTTCTCCCTCCCTCCTTCCCCAATAAACAGAGCTTGTGAATGCTGCTACTCCCTCCCTCCTTCCCCAATAAACAGAGCTTGTGAATGCTGCTTCTCCCTCCCTCCTTCCCCAATAAACAGAGCTTGTGAATGCTGCTACTCCCTCCCTCCTTCCCCAATAAACAGAGCTTGTGAATGCTGCTTCTCCCTCCCTCCTTCCCCTTATAAACAGAGCTTGTGAATGCTGCTTCTCCCTCCCTCCTTCCCCAATAAACAGAGCTTGTGAATGCTGCTTCTCCCTCCCTCCTTCCCTTTATAAACAGAGCTTGTGAATGCTGCTTCTCCCTCCCTCCTTCCCTTTATAAACAGAGCTTGTGAATGCTGCTTCTCCCTCCCTCCCTTCCCCTTATAAACAGAGCTTGTGAATGCTGCTTCTCCCTCCTCCCTTTAAACGGAGCTTGCGAATGCTGCTTCTCCCTCCTTCCCATTAAACAGAGCTTGTGAATGCTGCTTCTCCCTCCCTCCTTCCCTTTATAAACAGAGCTTGTGAATGCTGCTTCTCCCTAACCAGCCCTCTGGCTCTGGGCTTGGTTGGCACATCTTCGAAGGAAGCCCACCCTTTGCACTGACCTAAAATGTTTAAGCATTATAACAGAAATATCACGTTTACCTTTTGCTTCCTGGCCCTCTGGGGCAGTAGATGAACACTTGATGCTACTACTAAAGTAGATTATTAATGCTACTGTTGTAAAAGGGCTTTAGCATATGTCACAGTTCTAGAAATTGTAGTATACATAGTAACTTTGTGGAATAAAGGAAATTATTTTTTTCAGGCTCTCCCATACTTTGACCGCTTAGACTATGTCTCAATGATGTGCAACGAGCAGGCATTTGCACTAGCGGTGGAGAAGCTCCTTAACATCCAGCCACCACCCAGAGCACAGTGGATCAGAGGTAAAGTTTTAAAGAATTCCAAATCTGAAACGCACACATCAACAGTTAAGGCTGTTTTCCATTAATCATGTGGCATATTACTTTTGTGAATTTAATTACTTGCATTTGTTCACTGGAAAATTGTAACTAACCAAATCCTATTTCCAACAAGATGTGGGGATGACTGAAGCCAGCAGAGCAAATTTCATGGTGGTGAAAATGTATGTTCTGTATGTTCAAAGTGGGCCAAACAGTAGTTTTATTAGTTGAGGATTACTGGAGAAATGGGCATATTTGAAAAACATTTTTTGCTTATATACATAATTACATTGGGGCAGTATTTCCAGAGCTGTGTTACAAAAGTACACTTAAGTGGTTGGAAGACTGATGTTTTGGAACTGATATTTTTGCACATCTGATGCATTGTAGTAGTCTGTTACAAGGCCTTTAAGTAAGAGAATTAGGGTATACATAGTACCAGAAGTGCAGTTGCATCACCGTTTTGATGATCATGAAATTAATTTGTCGTTCAGTATTTTGCCCATATTTTATCATAGAACTGAGATTCTGAAAGGAGACTTTTTTGGAGTATATCTCTGATCTTTTTGGGATGTACTGAACTAAGGGGGTGGTTAGCTGTACTGCGCCTAGTGTCTTAGTTTCAGTCTGTGATTTGGTCTTAGAAAAATGCAGTGGTTGTTTTTATTTGGATGGTGATTATATAAAAAAGTGTGATCTAATACTGAAACTGGTCGGTTAAGGAATGGTGAATACCAAGCTGGGTAATAGTGTGGTGTGTTACAGTTCTTTATGTAGCCAGTCAAGAAATGATATGGAACTGTACATTAAGATGAAAAAAAATCTGATGCTGTCAGTTTTCATTCTATCCTCAACTGTTGGGTTCAGATCCAATCCTTGGATCTGACTCCGCCGTTGCTAAAGCTCATGGTAATCAGAAATCTCTCCAGTTTCTCCCTTACCCCCCTAACATACATCATATCTTGTTTGCCGCTTTTTGCAAAAGATGTGGTTGCCATAGCTCTTGAGCGTCATAGTTAAATTCTTCAGATAAGTTATTTTTTTCCTTATACTCTCTTTTTTTCTATCGTTCCCTTACCCTTGTACTGTTAGTACTTCTATTATTACCATAGTTGGTATATTTTTCTCTCGGTTTTCCTCTATTACCATCGTCTGTATATTTTTCTCTCTCTTTTACTCTACATGATAATGTACCCTTAATTACCGTTGTTGGTAATCGCCATAGTTAATTCTTCAGATAAATTATTTTTTTCCTTATACTCTGTCTCTTTCTATCGTTCCCTTACCCTTGTACTGTTAGTACTTCTATTATTACCATCGTTGGTATATTTTTCTCTCTGTTTTCCACTATTATTACCATCGTTGGTATATTTCTCTCTGTTTTCCTCTATTATTACCATCGTTGGTATATTTATCTCTGTTTTCCTCTATTATTACCATTGTTGGTATATTTTTCTCTGTTTTACTCTATTACCATCGTTGGTATATTTTTCTCTCTGTTTTCCTGTATTATTACCATCGTTGGTATATTTTTCTCTCTGTTTTACTCTACATGATAATGTACCCTTAATTACCATTGTTGGTAATCGCCATTTCCTTTTCTTTTCCTGCATTAAAAAAAAACTTCTCTGTTTTCCTTTAGTCGTAGGAATGGCTGAGAAGGGCCCTTCTAGTTTTAAAAAGTGTTTGAATTGTGGGCACAAGTTGCCCTTTTCAGATGCCCACAGTTTGTGTCTATTGTCTAGACCCATCGCACCTTCAGGAATACTGTACCATCTGCTGTACTTTAATCCAAGTGCATTGGTGAGTAGAAAAAATAAATGAATCTTGAAAGGTATGTTGCCTTCTTTTGGAGAGGCTATTGCAGGGGCTCAGCCCCCAGGCTGAAATCCAAGGTGTCAAAAATCTCCTGCTGCCTCTACTTCCTTGGTTCTGTCTTCTGAGCCTTCCAGGAAGATGACTAAGTCAGATTCGAGGAGGTCTCGCATTTCTTCCCTCTCTGATCTAAAGAGAAAGAAGTCGTCCGATTCTCCTTTAATTTATTTATTTTTTTTGACCGTTGTTGACCAGGTTAGTCCGACTGAGCCAAAGCCCCTTTTCAGTGGAGGCCTGGGGAGAAAAGCTCCACATTTACAATTTCAAACAAAAATTACAACAAAAATAAAGTGAATATATATAATGGAAGTGCATGGTTGACAAATCAGAGAGTATATACATATTAGATATATAATAAAAACGAGCTGTACAGTCCTATGAGAGGACTAGTCTTGAGTACTTCAGAAAGGATGTGAAGTACAGATGCTGTACATAAAGAGGTAACCTATTATTTGAGTATTATTGAAGTAGAGATGAGATTGAGGTGAGGAGTATGGTTGATCCTTTAAGGGGGAGGGTAGTTACAGTGGCAGATCCATATCCTGTTTGGATACTTTTTATTAGCTTTTTTGAATTTAAGAGGGTGATTGGTATTTCTAATGTCTAAGGAAAGTTTGTTCTAGGACTGGGATGGGGAGTAACTGTACAGGTTTTGTTAGAAGAGTGGTTTGAAGGTTAGTAAGGATTTGTGAGCCATACAATAGGGTGGGTAGAAGGTAGGCTTGGGATAGTGAGATTTTTGCTTTATTGGATAAAATTATTTTGCTCCTGTAAAGGAGTCCAAGTTTTTGGTGGGTTTTCTTAATATTGCTGAGGACATGGAGATCGAATTTAAAATAGTGATCAATGATGACCCCTAAGTAGTTTGTGTATGATTCGACAGAGATAGGGGTGTTATTGAGGGAAGAGAGAGAAAAGGAGGATTTAAGATGGGATGTATTTTTGGGGGTGAAAAGTAAGAGTTCAGTGTTTCTTTTTTTTTAGGTTTAGGATAAGCTGGTTCTTAGTGAGCTAGTTTTTTATCGATGAGAAGGAAGTCTTTGTCAGTTTATTTAGGCCAGAGAGGGAATCCGTTATGGTGATAACTGTGTAGTCATCTGCATATTGCACCAGTGACTACTTGGGGACATGAGGTATATAATAGATTGGTAAAGATCTTGAAGATCTTGAACAGTAATGGGCCAAGGATTGAACCTTTGGCTACACCCATCTTGACAGTCATCTGCATATTGCACCAGTGACTACTTGGGGACATGAGGTATATAATAGATTGGTAAAGATCTTGAACAGTAATGGGCCAAGGATTGAACCTTTGGCTACACCCATCTTGACAGTCAGTGCTGGAGAGGTAGCAGAGAGCCATTTGACAGACTGCAGTCAGTTGCTGAGGTAACTATTGAACCCAGGAGATGGTGGAAGTGGAGAGGTTTATTTCAGAGAGTTTGCGCAGGGGAGAGGATGGGAGATGGTGTCATATGCCTTTGAGAGTTCAATAAATAGGCACAAGACCAGTTTGTTATGGTCTCTGGCTTGAGATATGGTGTTTATGAAGGAAATGAGAGCAGTGGAGGTGCCGTGTTTAGGTCAAAAACTGTGTTGCATGGAAGTAAGTAGATTCTGTTTGTAGGACAAAGTGAAGTTTGTGTACACATATTTCAAGAAGTTTAGAGAGGGGGGATAGAATTGCAATGGGCCTGAAGTTGGCAAGTTCAGAGCAGTTGCCTCCCTTGTAGATGGGCAAGGTATAGAAATCCTCAGATCTGACTAAGAAACTGTCAGATCCACTGCTCAGGATCCTATACCTTTTACCTAGGACCCGATATTCCCCATCAGTTGATCCTGTACATTCTAGGCTGTCCTTCCATTTTCTAGAGAGGCACCATACAAAATCTCCTTCCCTGGATGTTTGGTCCAAATTAGACTTCATGCCAAATGAATGGTGGAGTGCAGTGGTTATCCATCCCTCTACCTTACAAAGGGGAACCTTCTACGGTTCTGGGGATCTACAGACCCATAAGTCTGACTAGCCTCATATAGAAGGCCATTGAAAGAATTATCATGGCTTTATTAAACAACGATATAGGAAACTTCAAAACACTGGACCCTACCCAGTTTGTGCTTGTCAAAGACGTGTTGTGCCTAACCTGGTAGACTTCTTTTGAGTAGGTCAGTAAAGCTATGTAAGACATCAAAATGGTGTGCACTACCTTCCTTTGGCCTAGCCAAGGCTTTCAACACAATACATCCCTTGAATATTCTAGAAAAACTTAGAAAATTAGGAATAAATTTATATGTCACCCAATGGATAACCAGCTGGCTCACTGATAAGACACAAGAAGTTAGGATAGGGGAATTCAGCTCGACAAATGGACCAAGTTATTAGCGGAGCCTCTCTTCTTTTTGGCATCTACTTCTCTGAAGTCGAGGCAAATGGATAACCAGCTGGCTCACTGATAAGACACAAGAAGTTAGGATAGGGGAATTCAGCTCGACAAATGGACCAAGTTATTAGCGGAGCCTCTCTTCTTTTTGGCATCTACTTCTCTGAAGTCGAGGCAAATGTCAAGACCCTCTGGTTGACAACATTTTCGGGTCACTAGGCAAGGTCAATGAATCCCTTAAAGAGATGTACACCCTTCATGAGGGCCTGATACAAATAACCTGTGCTATAGCCATGGACTAAAACTCAGTGTGAAAAATGCATAGTAGTACCCTTTGAAAAGACAGCCACCCCTAGGAATTAACACACTGATAATGCTCTCCTAAACGTAGACCCACTAGTAGGGGATCCAGAAACGTATGTTGATGGTAACCGGACCTTTGACAAACCACTATTGTGGTGGGAAAATCATTCTTTACACTACAACTTGTAAGTAAGGGCATGGCATCCAGGTCCAAGAAGGTCATTCTTCCACTGTACTCTGCTGTTACCAAACCAGTTATAGAATACATACCAGGCACTTTGAGTTATAGAATACATACCAGGCACTTTGAAACCGCTTGAGGGGCCACTGAGGTTCCCCACAAAAAGAATATAGGGAGCACTATGCAGACTGTCTCAAAGCCCTGCCCATGTACTCAAGTTTCCTACAGACAGCTGTGCGGTGACCTTTGCCTAGCCTACATGGTGTCCTCTGATCCCACACTGGATTTGTTGCACATCAGCAAATCTGGTAGCATCAGAAATACCCTTTGTAAGAACCTAAACATTGTCTGCAACATAAATCAGATGTTGGAGGGGCAGGTATGTGTCTCAAAGATTACCCCTTCTGTGGAACATGCTTCCCATCCATGTGAAGCAAAGCTCCTTCCTAACCATATGCAAATGTAACTTGGACCAGTGGATGGAAAGTTGCAACTTTATCCCTAGTTTGGTACTCGTGTCTCAAACTAGCAGAGTCAGTGTCTGAGTGCTTTGTGTACAAGCCTAAAGCATAACTCGTAAAATTCCTTGGGGTACTAATGTGTCAGCAGTATTTTGGTAACTTTAGGGTAAGCTTGGCTAGACTTAATGGCTTTGAGCTGATCTTCTAGTAGCCACAAGTACATTGATTAGCAGTTGTTGGTAAGTTTTTACACTGGAAAGCACTGGGCTTAGACTGTGGTGAATGAAATCCTTGAAGTCTGTGATTATTAGTTTTCTGTAGCTGACAATGTAAAACTTAAATGGGTGTTGCAGCTTAGTCATAACTTAAGGCAGTAGCTCACATGTGACATAAGCTCTTAAGGCCTGTCATTACCTTGCATACATAATCTATGCTAGTGGTTTGAATTTATTATTTAAACACTCTACACTTCACATTATGTAGTAGTACTGGAATTCAAGCCCCATCTGTCCATAATATAATTTACAGCAGCTGTGTATTATTTAAGACTCAAAACCCATCGGTTAACTTGCCTGTCCAAAGATACTTTAGCAGTTACTAATTAAATGTTTGGCTCTTTATCAGAGTTGTCAAATGGACTATTATAAACTGTGCACACAGTGCCTGGGAATTAAATAAATCTTATTTTATCTTTCTTTCCCTAAGTTTTTCCGTTTGTAGTCTTTCTTCATTTGTTAAAAATCTTGTGTTTTCTAGTATAATTATATTTGTATTATGTGTTGCACCACTCCAGAATATACATTCTTTATACTGTTTACATTTACAAAGATTTTTTCATTTTTCCTTATAAGTTCATAGCTAATTTAGTAGGCTGGCTGCCTGGATGGGCCATTCTAAGTCTAGCCAATTTCCCTATCCAATGTACCTTGTGTCTTGAGTCAAACACCTTAACCATTATACCACCATTGGGGGTGTGTGTGTGTGTGTGTGTGTGTGTGTGTGTGTGTGTGTGTGTGTGTGTGTGTGTGTGTGTGTGTGTGTGTGTATGTATATATATATATATATATATATGTATGTGTGTATATATATATATATATATATATATATATATATATATATGTATTAATGTGGATCTAGGACATTTGATCAAACATCCAAATCCATTAAGCGCGGCCATATTTGCGTGAAAGTGCTTTTCACTGAAGAAGCACTTTTGCTTAAGTATGTCTGTTGCCGAGGCCGTACTACGGTGCGGATAAGGGAAAATTCCCTTTTTCCTTACTGTAATGTGGTCTCTGAGGGAGAATGTTAAAGTAGGGGGGTGTGGGGGGCTGTGCTGCAGTGGGGCAAAGCCCCCCTGCAAAAACGTAAATGTGTGTTTTTTTTTGTTTTGTTTTTTGACGCTTTAACGAAAGCGCTTTTTCGGTTAAAGCGTGTTCGATGGTTATGGATTTGGATGTTTGAGCATTCGATCAAACGTCCTAGATCCACACACACACACACACATAGATATATATATATATATATATATATATATATATATATATTATACAGATATATCTATATATATGTATATATATATTTTTTTCTTCTTTCATCCATTTCCTTTTTTCTTTTGTACTTGTCCCTTTAAAATTAAATCTGAAGTAGGGGAATTCATTTGTCAGCAACCTGTGGGTATGGATCCGATATCTGATCCGAACCGGCATGGTTTATCCAGCTGTGGATCCGAGCTCCTAGCTCCTCCCCTCACCCATAATGCCCTGCTCTCCCCATTTGATCTCAGATCTAGTTTGCCGCGTTCATGGTGACAGCTGGATTTTGAGCTCCTGTCAGCTAAGTGGTTTTTCTTCGTGTTTCCTAGCAAATTTTCTGTCAAAAAAAGTTAATATTTGTGTGAATGTTGTAGGTTTTCTCTCTCTACATATTTTTTGGTTAATTTTAACTTTATAGTACCCTCCCCTCGCTGGTAGCGTAGCTTGTGTGCTTGTGGTTACTTTGGGGCCTTCTGTGTGAGTGGTTAATTTAATTTAGTTTAATTTAAATCTAACTTTAATTTAAAAAAAAAAAAAAAAAAGTAGATTAGGATGTCTGAGGCCCCAAAGGCAATATTTTCAAAATGCTCCGAGTGTGGCCATAAGTTATCCCCTGCTGATGGCCACACTCAGTGCGTTCGATGCCTTGGGGTTGAACACCTCACTTCTGGATGTTCAGTCTGTGCAGGGTTCAACCCCAGGGCATTGAAGGAGCGGAGGTCGAAGCTCGGCTTTGGCCTCCGCCCCGTTGGTAGTTACCGCTCCGGTGGTTCCTGCCGTGCCTGCTCCCCCTCCTCCTCCCAGGATTCAAACTCCCTCTACGGGTTCGGAGGAGAGGGAAGCCAGGAAGAAGGACCGGAGGGAGAAGCACCATAAGCAGTGGGCCGAGACCTCCGTCTTGGCCCCGCCGGCTAAGCGGGCTTCTCCTCCGGCCTCTCTAGCTGCTGGCTCTCCTCCTCCTCGGCTCCAGTCCCCTGCTTTTTCACCGGGGCCTGAGGAGGAGGAGACCCGATCTCCTTCGAAGCCATCGAGGCGGTACTCAAGGCCTACCTCGGTAGCCTCATCGAGATCGACCTATAGTTTATCTGACGCTGATCTGGACCGGATGATGCGAAGGTTCATCCAGGCCCAGATGCAGATGGGAGTGCTCCTGCCTCCCCCCCCGGAGCTCGACCCCTTTTTTCAGGCCCATAGCTCCTTCTCCGACCCGCTACCCAGGTTCGGAGTGCTCGGAGCCGGGCAGCTTCGGAGCCGGGGGTGGGTCGGCACCGATAGTACTAGGTACTTCGGATCCAACCTCTCGGAGCCTTGGCCCGAGCTTCAGATCCGAGGGACTCAGTGTGCCTTCGGCGCTGTCTGTGTCGGAGCGCACTGGTCCCTCGGATCCGAGGGGCTCGGCGCCGGCTCCAATCCACTCCTTGGATCCGAGGGGGAGCCGAACTTCGGATCCTTTGGTCGAGGCCGGCTCCCCTTCGGCTTTTGATGTAGTGGAGAGGGCTCTGTTGAGGGCATCCGGACCCCCGGCCCTTGCTTTGGCTCTGTCCCGCACTCCATCTGCTCTGGGTCAGGCTTCCGTCACCCGGCCACTGGGACGGCCTGCTTCTATGCCCCAAGCAGTTCCTTTGGAACTAGACACCACTTGCGAGGGCTCCTCTGACAGCTCCCCCGAGGAAGCACCTCGCAAGCACACATGTAAGAGGAGGCACATAGACTCCCCCGAGTCTTTAACTGAAGACACGGACTTGGAGGAAGGGGAAGGCTCCCCAAGATCACCCCCTGAGGATGTCTCCTTTGGAGACATCATGGAAATGCTTCGTATAAGAGGTGGGTGGTCTGCCCCAAAGTCTTCCTCGGACTAGTCCGTGTTCTTGGAGGCATTTGAAGTGGGCCCATCTGCCTTTTGGGTGTCCCCTCCTGCCGACCCCCTGGTGGACCTCATTACCACCAGGGCGTGGAAGGAACCGGACACCGTGGAGCCATTTCCCAAGAGGCCGGACAGGATTCTCAGCCCCCATGCGGACCATGCCCACTGGAGTAAGGGACCCCTGGTAGATGCCATGTTGACGGCAGCAGCCACGAAGAGGGAGCTTGCTCAAAAGAGTCCCTCAGTTCATCCTCCGAGCAAGGAGTCTCAGATGATGGACCGCTTGGGGAAGCGAATGTATAGTTCAGCGACCTTCTCAGTGAGGGCGCTCAACTATCTGGCACATGTCATTAGGATGCAGCGCGATCTTATCAAAGAATATGCTGCATTCCCCCCCCAGAGTCCATGTCGGAGGAGGACAAACTTTTGCACTCCACCCGTATGGCCACTCTCCGTTCCGTGACCAATACCTCTATGCGGTTGCTTTCCCATGCTACTGAGGGAGCCGCTAGAGCTGCAGGAGTAGGCCTAGTCACGAGACGTCAGGCCTGGCTCTGTCATTGCGATTTCACGGAGCCCTTCAAGGCGTCATTCGCGAACGCCCCTTTTGACGGTTCTGCCCTTTTTGGCAAAACTGTTCGCGACACCTTGGTCCAAAGCGAGAAGGACGGGAAGACGCTGTCTGCCGTCGGAGTCTGCTTCTCTGTGCCCCAGAGGTCCTACTCTAGGAACCAAAAGGGCCAGAAGAAGATGTGGTTCCGGAAGTCGCAGCAATCCCAACCTGCTCCGGACAACCAGTCCTTCCGTGGCAGAGGAGGACAGGGAGGACGCCGCCCTAGGGGCAGAGGGGCTCCCAGGAACTTTGGGTCCAGAGAACCTTTCTCTGAGCGGCCCACGCAGCAGCCCTGAAGGGTTGCCCGACTGCTCCACTCTGGAGGCAGTCGGGGGACGTTTTTCGGAGCACCTAGCGGCATGGGAGTCCATAACATCAGACCGCTGTGTCCTCCGCATTATATCCAGAGGATACAGAATTCCATTTCTTCACCTTCCAAAAATAAATTCCCTCCCCGACGTTCCACCCGATCAGAGGGAGGCCGCTTCAGCAGAAATTGGCGGTCTGCTGAAGAAAAGAGCCATCCAGCCCGTCCCCCCAGACCAGATCGGATCAGGGTTCTACTCCAGGTTTTTTTAGTGCCAAAGAAGACTGGGGAACTTAAGACCCATTCTAGACCTGTCCCTCTTAAACCTGGCAGTTCCCAAGGAGAAGTTCCGGATGGTCACTCTACAATCCATTCTTCCCCTATTGGAAGAGAATCACTGGATGTGCTCTATAGACCTCAAGGACGCGTACTACCACATACTAATGGACAGGCGGTCCAGGAGGTTTCTTCGCTTCCGGCTGGGAGCCAGTCACTACCAGTTCAGGGTCCTTCCCTTTGGTCTCATCACAGCCCCCAGGGTGTTCACCAAAGTGTTAGCTGTAGTTGCGGCCTACCTGAGGCTTCAGGGGGTGCAGGTCTTTCCGTACCTGGATGACTGGCTTCTCACCGCCCCAACAAGGCATCTACTTTCCTTGGCAAGAGACTCATTTCTTCACCTAGCCCCCCGGCTAGGCATCACAGTAAATGTACGAAAGTCCAACCCGGTCCCTACTCAGTTGATAGATTTCATAGGAGCCAGGTTAGACACGAGAGAGATAAGGGCCTTTCTCACATCCGACAGAGTTCGGAATCTGCGACTCCAGGTGCGGGTCATCCTCCTTTCCAACTTGGTTCTGGCGGAATTGGTCCTAAGGGCACTAGGGTCTATGGCGGCAGCGATTTCTCTTCTCCCACTCGCCCGATTGAACATGCGGGTACTTCAGTGGATGCTTCTAGTACAATGGTCGTATCTTTCTCTTCCCCTGCATCATCCCGTTGCGATCAGCAAGGCTTGCAAGCGATCTCTTTTGTGGTGGCTCCATTCCGCGGATCTCCACGAAGGCCGCCCCTTTTGTGCACCTCCCCCTCTCGCCACAGTGACCACGGACGCCTCCCGCCTCGGGTGGGGGGGGCATTTTGCGGGCCGGACGGTCCAAGGCACATGGAACGACTCAGAGACCTCCCTGCATATCAATGTTCTGGAGATGAGGGCAGTGCTCTTGGCGTTGCAAGCACTTCAAGCCTTTCTTCCCCTGGGAACTATTGCGATTCAGTCAGACAACATGTCAGTGGTCTGGTACATCAACAAACAGGGGGGAACCAGGTCTTACCCTTTATGTCGAGAAGCCATGAGAGTGTGGGAATGGGCGATCTCCACCAACCACTTTCTCATCGCAACGCATATTCCGGGTCAGTCCAACATCCTTGCGGACAAGCTCAGTCGCACCATTCTCTCCCCGTACGAGTGGTCTCTCAATGCCCAAGTAGCGAAACGTATCTTCGCAAGGTGGGGGACTCCTTGTTGCAATCTATTTGCCTCTCCCTTAAACACCAAGTGCGACAGTTTTTTCACTCTAATCCCACCTCCAGGGGATTCCCCGAGAGATGCTCTGGTGCATGCTTGGCCTCCCGGTCTTCTCTACGCATACCACCCTCTGCCTCTAATGCTCCAGGTGCTTCAGAAAGCCTCTCGGTTGGGGTGCAGAATGATCCTCATAGCCCCATTCTGGCCTCGACTGATCTGGTTCCCTTACCTAAGGTCTCATTCGGTGAATCCTCCTTGGATTCTAGATCCCATTCCGGATCTGATATCACACCCATTGAACCTACCAACTCCGAACCTGGACAACTTGAAGCTGACTGCTTGGCTGCTCCAGTTCCACTCCTAATCAGGACTCCCGGTATCTCGTCCCCAGTTAAGGCCATTCTGGTAGCTGCCCATAAACCCTCTACCAGAAAAATTTATCGCAGCAAATGGAAGCGCTTCTCCATTTGGGAGAGCGGCAGGGTCTAGATCCCTTCACGGTTCCCCTTCCTTTAGTTCTAGACTTCCTTACTATATGATGGCGCCAGTAGTTCCACGGTCAAAGTTCAGCTAGCAGCCATTTCTCATTATGTTGGTCATGACTCTGGGCCTCTTATGGCAGCCAAGTTGTGTAAAATCTTCTTAAAAGGCACTTTTCTACTTAGACCCCCCCCCGTAAAGGAGATGGTTCCACCGTGGGATCTTTCTTTGGTTCTTCAGGCCTTGACCGCTCCCCCCTTTGAGCCTGCGGCCACAGTAGATCTAAAATTCTTGTCTCTTAAGACTGCATTTTTAGTTGCCATTACTTCAGCTAAGAGAGTTTCTGAACTGCAAGCCCTGTCCATGAAACCGCCCTACTTGGTCTTTCATCCGGACCGGGTGTGCCTCAGGATCAATCCCTCCTTTCTTCCTAAGGTAGCTTCAGAAGCAAACATTAATCAGTCCATCAACCTCCCTGTTTTCTTTCCTAAATATCAGAACAAAGGTGAATACAGGCTGCATTCCTTGGATGTTCACAGGCAGCTTCGTTTTTATCTTAACAGGACAGCTGGTCATAGGCAATCCGACCAATTGTTCATTTCATTTGCCAAATTCAACCTGGGTAAACCGATTTCCAAAGTCTCATTGTCATGCTGAATTTCCCAGTGTATCCTGTTAGCTTACCAAGCTTCTGGGAGGCCCGCACCGGAGGGAGTCCACGCTCACTCGACACGGTCTGTTTCTACCTCAGCAGCCTTTAGGGCTAGGGTTCCTTTGGATGCCATATGTTCAGCAGCCACTTGGGCTTCACCGCATACCTTTATTTCTCATTACAAGCTGGATATCATGTCTAGAGGTAGAGCATCCTTTGACTCTGCGGTGCTCCGAAATATCCTTCCATAATGGCCGCCCAAGACTCGGGTAGCTGGGGACTCTGTCCCACAGGTTGCTGACAAATGAATTCCCGTACTTCAGATTTAGAAGTTATGTACTTACCATAACGTTCCATCTGAGTAGGTGGATTCATTTGTCTGCAACCATCCCGCCCTCCTATCCCCCTAGCCTTGTCAGTTTCCTGCATAGTATGTGTTACCCTTTATAGGGTATTTGGTACAGGGCAAACTCGATCTGAGGTCAAATGGGGAGAGCAGGGCATTATGGGTGAGGGGAGGAGCTAGGAGCTCGGATCCATAGCTGGATAAACCATGCCGGTTCGGATCCGATATCGGATCCATACCCACAGGTTGCAGATAAATGAATCCACCTACTCAGATGGATTCATTTGTCTGCAACCATCCCGCCCTCCTATCCCCCTAGCCTTGTCAGTTTCCTGCATAGTATGTGTTACCCTTTATAGGGTATTTGGTACAGGGCAAACTCGATCTGAGGTCAAATGGGGAGAGCAGGGCATTATGGGTGAGGGGAGGAGCTAGGAGCTCGGATCCATAGCTGGATAAACCATGCCGGTTCGGATCCGATATCGGATCCATACCCACAGGTTGCAGACAAATGAATCCACCTACTCAGATGGAACGTTATGGTAAGTACATAACTTCTAATTTTCTTACCTTTTTGCCAATAGAATTCTTTTTTTCTTTTACTGTCTCACAATTTGTCTTCACTTGTCTTAGAGCCTTTTTCCTATGTCGTTTCTGTTTTTCTCATTTTCTGTTTCTACTACCTCAAAAATTTCTTCTTTGTTCATTTTCTTCTTTACTGTTTTTATTTTTACAGTCCATCCACAAGTGACAATTTTGTTACACTTATAACATTTCAGTTCACATTTCTTTTTGCAATTTTCCCATTTCCCCACAAACACGTTTTCTTTTCTCACAGTTACTTATTATTTTTCACAAAAAACATGTTTTGGGTTGTCCCCAGTATTTTGACAGCCCTTTTCCTCTCTGCATTTCTCATGCTTGGTATATGTCATTTTCTTACTTTCTATTTTTAACATAATATTACAGTCCTGTCTGCCAGTCCATAAACCCCTTTTATCATAAACTTTTGCAATGTCCAGTGCTTCTTTACATAAACTTTTCAAATGTCTTTTTCCACCTCTGTTCGAAATTGTACATGAATTTTCTTTTTTATCTCCATGTTAAATGTTTATTATATAAAGATTCCATGGGATACAGTCTGGATCACCAAGTAAATCATCCCGTAACCCTCCGAACTGGAGGGTTGTAATTGTACATCTGTCATTTGTTAACTCCTGTCCAAGCAGATTTCTTTGTAACCTTTCCTCAGAGTCCTGCATGCATTACACAGGCTCGATATTTGCTTTCTCCTCCATTTCTCTCACCACTCCAGTATCTCCTCTCTCCATGTGTTTCTCTGGGCCACCTCTACACCTGGAGTGGAAGCAGGAAGTTCTCATACAAAATGAGTCCCACTCATAACGATGACGAGCAGAGCAAGTTCCCTAATGCCCTGACCAAATTTCCCATATAATTATAAATACCATCTGTGGTCTCCCTTAGAAAGAGGTCAGTAGCCTATTGGGAATATTGGGAATACCTTGGTCAACAAAGGATAGATGGATAGATAAAAATAAATTAACATTGTAGCAGTGATTGAACATCAGCCGTTAATGTGATTACCCTCTAACAAATCTACTCATTTCATTTCATGGAAAGAATGGCATAGCGTGAATTAAGTGGTGGTACTAATTTATAAAATACACATGTAAATTCATAATGAAATATACAGATTTATAAAGTAAATGTAAAGTGTCTTAGAGCCAAGTGCTGCTATTTTGGAGCATTGCCTAGATTAGTAGCTCAACATTTGCTGAGCATTGAAAGAGGAGGTGGTACTTCAGGTCAGCATTACATCAGCTGATGCTGTTTTGGACTAATACATGAAACTAGTTTTGGAATATGTAAGTATTTATATATTATTTTGCACACAAGGTAAGATGTTTTTGGGGCAGGTAACTTGTAAGGCTTACCTGTTAAGAGAATTGGTCAGAGCCACATAGTATAAAACTGAAGGCACTGGAAATCACTCTGTTCATAATAAATTTAAATTGTGCTTTGTGGCTTGCTTTTTTAATTTGACATGTATATGCTGTCCTGAGGTGGAATTTAGTTCCAGCTGTCAATCATTTTCTGGAGTATCAAACAGAGGGCCAGTGCAACAGCAAACTCATTGGGACTGGACCTTTTTGCCATGGACTGGCATTATTTCAGTATGTCTGGGGAAAGTTGGGTGGGTTTCAGGATTTTATAATGAAAAAAGTTCACTTGGTTGTATTTTTATTTTTTTGTTGCCTTGGATGCCTGCTGTCAGCCTTGTACTTACTCATGGTCACCCATCCTTACTCGGGCTACTTGGCATCCCATGTCAGCCTGTTGGCAGGGTTCGCTTGATATCACTTTATTCTTAGCTGACTGGATTGGGGTGATGACCATGCAGGGGTGTGGCTGATATCCAGACAGCCACAGAGGGAAAAGCTTTTTCTCTTGGCCTGTGTACTGCACTGCACAGCAGCCTGCTATCCGTAAGCTTCCACAGTACCACCACAGTAATGTGTATGCTGCCCATTGTGGCTGCAGTGCTGTACATAGTTTAGTTAATGCAACTGTCTTGACCTGGTTGCGGTGTGCCGTCTCTCCTGCTTCCTTCAGGAATCGATCATGCGACACCTCTCAATACCCCCACCCCTTCCCAGCAAGATGACCATGTCAGCACTTGCCATTCACTTCCATTTTCATGTTGTTGGCTACTTCAGTACATGGGTTACTAATCATACCTACTGCATGAATGGCCTTCAAGGCTTCAGCACTGCATGCCATGGAGCCACTCTTCACGTCTAGTCCCACCTCCACACACATATACACATACATAGTGTTGTTATATTTCTATAAAAGAAAATGACATAGGCATTCTGTGGCTGGTAAGTTTCTTTCATGGCATTCTACCATGATAGTTTTCTGGCTTTCACAGGAAGGAGACAGAAAAGCTCAGCATCAGAAAGGTCAATGACTGTGCTTGCAGATTGAATAAGGGTAGCTTTAGGTGGTGGTTATTTTTGTGATTATGGGCAGGTTGCAGTAAGATGTGGTGCTGGGGCATGTGTGCATAGCCCACTCATTTCAAAAAATCATTATTAGTTGCGTACTGCCACACAGGAAAGAAAAGCATTGAGGAATATTTTTTCATGTTGAACCTTTTTACAATTCAGCAGTTTAGAAAACACTTTGAAATGTAGGAAAAGCTGTCTCAGTTTAGCACAAAGGTTAATGCTAGGAGTTAGTTTCTGTGGACAAGGTTGCAAACAGTGTGACAAATTACTTCCCTTAACCACACAGTGGTCCTGAGTCACCCCTGAAAATAGGCATACAGTGTGACAAATTGCCTCCCTTAACCACACACTGGTCCTGAGTCACCCCTGAAAATAGACATCTGTTCCTAATGTATATTAGGACAAGTTGAGTATTTTCTGTCAAAATGTCTACTCTTTTTCTGGTGGCTAATATCAGAAGAATTTAGAGTTTGGGAAATGGGTTTCCTCGGTGCTTGGAGCATTTCTTGCTTTCTTTATATTTTATGCTGAATTGCATCCAAGTATAACAGTGCATTTGTTTTTGTTTCAGTCCTTTTTGGAGAGATCACGCGCATCTTAAATCATATAATGGCTGTCACTACTCATGCCTTGGATATTGGTGCGATGACCCCTTTCTTCTGGATGTTCGAGGAGAGAGAAAAGGTACCAAGCAAGTTGCATTTTATTTTTTTCAATTATTGTATAAAGTACCTTATTTTGCTGCCATTCTGTTTATAAGAGATTAGAATTGCTTTTAAAATGCACTTTTAAGATAATTTCATTACTGCAGTCAGTTTGCAACCGTTTGGGAATATTTCTTGTGTTTTTACTAAATTGAATATTTTTCTGAATATTTTAAGTGAGGTCCTTAGGCACTGAATTATCATCCCAGTTATCTTTAACACTGAGACCTGGTTGAAAGTTTGGGTAAGGGAGGAATGCTTCACATAGTCCTGGCTTTTCTCTAGTGGTTGAGGGCCCATGTGGTCCTCCAGTCTTTCCCTTGTCTCCTCGGTATTTTATCTTATACTGGCCCTTTTTGTCCTTCACTGTTCCAACTTTTTCTTTTCTAGAATAGTAAGGGCCATGTTTAGAGCAGTAGTTCCTGATATACCCTTGTATGAGGGAGTGAAAAATCTGCTAACATTCTGCGTAGTCTGCCTCTGTCCTGCATTTTCAAAAACAATTTACTGGAAGGATTCCAAAAAAGCTGCTTGTTATGTAAGTGCACAATGAGTGTCTGTATTTTGACATTCTCTGGCAGTGGTTGTAGGTTCATGTCATCTTATGACTTACAGCATCCAGATCAGCAAGTATAGAGTATCTGTATCTTCATGCCTACACTTTAATGGTGTATTTTGGCACCTGACTCAGTGTAAGCGCGTTCTAATAGTTCTGCCCTCCAATTGCCATTGGACACTTCCCCACTCTTCCCCTTCATTTGATCCAGTAGATTACTTGGTCACTTGTGTTAACAGTCTATGGCATTGAAGACCAGAGTGGCAGCTGTTTGTACTTTCTTCCCAACATGGTGCACAAGTCTAATTTCCTTGCCCTTTCAGAGAGCACAGGGCACAAACTAATTTGGACCTCTTCTCCTAGAAACTACTGCTGGATGTGCCATAGAATTCTTGTAATGGTTCTTATTGGACTTCTGGACCTTATAGAACTTACCAAGCAACTTGCGTGTAGTGAGGCTGGGAGTTTGTTCCCTTAGGGGCAGAAAAAAAGAGCATTCTCTAAAGCTTCTAAAAATAAAAGGAATAACCCCATCTTTGGAGGCATCCAGACCCAGTAAATCAAGGCATGTTTTAGGGCATCTGATGCAGCCTTTCATTCCCATCTGAAGTACTTCTCCTGTGTGGGTGAAGCAGAGGATCTGTTGTCTTCTGTGTCACTGTTGTACTCTAAGGGGGAGGTAATTTTAAAAAGAGTAGTCCAATTCCTCTTCAGCCTCAGAGGAGATATCCTCTGCCTCCTAAGGAAAGGGCTCCCACTTTCATCTACTAGAGTGAGCTCCAGGCACAGGTATCCAAGCTTAGATGAATGTTCTGTAAAGCCTGGAGAAAACCCTGAGTGAATCGGATCCATTGTTTAGGAATAGCCTGGTATAGTGTGTGTGTGTGTGTGTGTGTGTATGCAGGGGAGGCAAGTACCTTTTGTAGTCCTTGGCACTGAAAGGACATTGGGGTGAGTGGTATGTGGTTATTTTGAGACATTTGAGTTGGGATGGCCAGACGTGGACTGGGTTCAGACTACCACCTTAACCATATCCTCCTGTACCAGAGTAGTGAGTTGCCTGTCCACCCATTCCACTATTATGACGCGAGTTTTGGTCATGAATATCTGTGATGGGGGCATCCATTCCAAAAGCCAAACCGTGGTTCGCAGCTCTATGAGCATGCGGGCATCTTTTCCGGAAGCCAAACCATGGTTCGTAGCTCTATGAGCATGCTGGCACTGATCTCACCTTACATCACAGGACACAGATGCCTTAGATATATTTGGCTCAGGGGATAGCAAAAGTACCCCACCATGGCCTGCATCCTGAGGCTACGATGTGAGACAACCCAAAGCTGTTGCCCTGCATCCCTTTCCAAATTCTCCTTAGATCACTTCTTTCTGGTGGGGAAGTCTGAAACTTGAGGACACCGTGGTGGACCAGGTGTAGGCATTAAGCTTCTTCAGATCCAGGTAGTTTTACAGTAAATGTTACCTATTTCTCAGGGTTATGGGGTCAGTCCCTAACAGACTACACTCTTCAAAAATCTGTTAAAAGATGAGTGTGAAAATTTTAGTGTGAAATCTGTTTACCACAAGAACATCTACCTTTTCTTGGGCCCTGACATGCCTTAATATCAGTTAGATGTCAAACTGAGTACAAGTTACCCAAAAATCACCAACTAACACAAAAGTAATAATAGAAAAAAACTCAGTGAGGTACTTTTGTTTTGAGCTCTTGAATGGACTGAACCATGCTAGATTGTGGACAAAGATTCTGATCTTCTGCAGCTGAACTCATAACAGTCAGGGCTACTGCAGTAAGTTTATAGCAGAGCAGTCTCTCAATCGGAGACAGATACCTGCAGCTTATCACCACAAAGCAGTATCCTTTTATGTCAACAAGTAAACAAGTTATCTGCCACAAGCTTTCAAGTTCATACATTCTTGGGTTTGTACTAGGTAACTGAGACAATAGACCATTGAGAGCTGGGCCATTAGTTGTTCCCATTATCATTAAGGGCCAAATGATATGTTTCAGAGGAACTTAGATACTTGATTGGGGTTGATGATATTACTGTTTTGGCAGCTTTTGTGATTTTTAAGGGCCAGGCAGTTCTTTATCATTTTAATATTCCTATATGGGGACAAGATTGAAAACGAGTCACTCAGTAAGTAGCTTAAGGAGAACATACAGAAAATCTACTGGGCATTTTTTTTATATGTAGCTTAAGGAGAACATACACAAGCTCTGTTAGGCATTTTTTATTCAGTATTGGGCAGTATTTGAAGGTCGTGTTATATTTTGTATTGCCCTGACTAGGAGGGAGTAGAGTGGGCCAATAACTGCTTGGATCTGGAAGATCTACTTTAGTAAATACTTGTGCTAGGTAGCAGGATTTCTTGCATGAATAATAGGTGGTGGTAAAACAAAAGCTCATTTTTTACTTTGATTTGGAGGGTAGAGTTCAGTAAATAGTTCTTGGTAGAAAGATTTTAAATGAAAGATGCTGGCCAAACAAGATCTCCTTTTCCATTAATGTGCCTATGTGTATGGTAATTGCATCAACTTTGAGGGGGCATTACCAGTGTAGCAGGTTTTGCGGTGGTCTTGTTTGCCAGAGAGTATCATTTCAGTTGAACTTTTAGACTATGGTTTTGACACCAGAAATTAGTATGGATTAGACCCTCTTACAGAATGCAAGTAGCAGCTGCAGAAGCACCAAATGTGCAGTCATTAGTAAACATTCAGTCAGACTTTTTGACAGCTTGGACACCAGAGAAGTGTATGCTGAAGAGGAAATGTACTAAACGTAAAGTTCTGTGGTGTGCTGCAGTTGAAAAGTCGTTTAGAAGAAAGACTCCTACCATACCTTTCTCTGTGGGTTTTGTGAATCACTTGCCAACCCAATGGGTTATGTAGGATTTTATATTTTAAAGGGTAAGCATATTTATAATACCAATACTTCAGTTACCCTGTTGAACTCTACCAAATTCAGTAGATGACCTGCCCTTCACAAGGCAAAATTGGTTAGGATCAAGGGATTGTAGGCTGCCTGTATCATTTATCAGTTCCATTATGTTGCAGTCCATTCCTGTACAGATGCTTATAAGGCTAATGCATTTAAGGGTCATTGGATCAGCTGTGTGGCTACCTTTGTGTATGGGTACTTTTGTGGCCATTCTCCAAATCTCAAAAGCATGTCATATGAAACGACTGAAATTAGCAAGAAAGGACCAGTGAGGTTGTGTTTTGTACTGACTGGGTGAGAAAGTCTTGCATGTTGTCAGCCCCATGGAGCTAGTGTTTTTCGTTTTGGAGAGTGTGTGCAAGACCTCTTCCACTCATTTTGGGAAAGTGGCAGGGGCAAATTAGAAGTGGGGAGATAAGTAGGGTGTAGAGACTGGGAAATTAAGTTGTAATTAAATTTTCTAAAAGTGTATTAAAGCCTTCCTTATCTGAAAAAGGTAGTATGATTAATGATGGTGCTGTACTGTGTATTAGTTCAGCCATTCCTAATTTTATTTATTTATTTTGTTACATTTGTTAACCGGGAGGGTCCGACTGGACACAGGTCCATTTTCAGCGGAGGCCCGGGGAGAAAAGCTCCATGTTACACTCTTAGCAATTATACAGTTCTAAGCAAGTTTTAAGAACAAATTTAGGTGTTACATTATGTAGTACAAAAATGAAATTCCACAGTATATATTGCATTTGTTAGAAGTAATAAGTAGTAGGAAATTAACAAGAATTTTTTTTTTATTCTCATTCACAATTAGCATTTGTAGAGACATAGATACATATATACATACATATTATATATATGTATATCTACACACACATATATATATATATATATTATATATATATATATATATATATATATAATATATATATATATATATATATATATATATGTATATATATCTACACATATATGCTGATATCCACACATCAAGAATGTAGATATTGAAGTAAAGACGGTTTATACCTTTCTCAGATACTGATTATAGCCTATATCAGGTAGAGATTTTAGTATTGTAGTGAACAGGTGATGGTATGTTTTATTCTATTGTACTGATGCTGAGTTTTGATGAAAAGCAAGGATATTAGCAGGGCTATGTAAGGAAAATGTCAGAGAGAAGCAGAATCTTTGCAACTGTGCAAGGTTATTGTTTACCCTGGGGAGTAGCAAGAGCAGAGCCAACTGTTTGAATAATGGGATTTCAGGAGGTGTTTGAATTGGGTACTTGAAGTGGCAGTTAAGTTGCTTGGAAGTGAGTTCCAATTTTGGGCTATTGTGCAGGCAAAGGGAGATTTTCCTGCTTCAGTCACCCTGCTAGACAGGGGTCCAGGAAAGTAAATAATGTGGGAAGAAATGGCCAGGGAATTGTTATGGCTAGGCTTGTATAGCCCCTAGGGCTGATAGCCTAGTACCAACCTATAAACCTATGTCTGATTACATGAATGAGGTTTTGGCTGCTGGATCTTAGCGCTCTAGAGGAGTTGTGGGGCTGAATTAGTAGCTGGAGTGCCGGTGTTTTCTCGGGGTAGTAATAAAGTTTGTGCTATTGTGGCTTGTTGAAGACGTAGTAGCTGAGGAAGCTCCAGCCACTTGAGTTGCATTAGGGAATGACAATGATGGGACCTATTAGGGAATGACAGTGATGGGACCTATTAGGGAATGACAGTGATGGGACCTATTAGGGAATGACAGTAATGGGACCTATTAGGGAATGACAACGATGGGACCTATTAGGGAACGACAATGATGGGACCTATTAGGGAACGACAACGATGGGACCTATTATAGGGAACGACAACGATGGGACCTATTATAGGGAACGACAACGATGGGACCTATTATAGGGAACGACAGCGATGGGACCTATTATAGGGAACGACAGCGATGGGACCTGTTAGGGAACGACAGCGATGAGACCTGTTAGGGAATGACAATGATGAGACCTGTTAGGGAATGACAGTGATGGGACCTGTTGGGGAATGACAATGATGGGAACTATTAGGGAATGACAATGATGGAACCTATTAGTGAACGACAGTGATGGCACCCATTAGGGAACGACAGTGATGGCACCCATTAGGGAACGACAGTGATGGCACCCATTAGGGAACGACAGTGATGGCACCCATTAGGGAACGACAGTGATGGGACCCATTAGGGAATGACAGTGATGGGACCCATTAGGGAATGACAGTGATGGCACCCATTAGGGAATGACAGTGATGGGACCCATTAGGGAAGGACAATGATGGGACCTGTTTGTGGAGTCTGTAGCAAACTTGGCAATCTTGTTGTAACACGATTCCAGTTTGCGAAGTTCAGTAAGGTGAAGATTAGTTAGGATAGGGGAGGCATAAAGAAGGATGGAGAGGAAGTGGGTTCTAGCAATAGTAGCTTTGGTCTGTTTAGTCATGAACTTTTTATTTCTATAGAGGAGTCCTAATTTTCTGTTCACTTTTTTGATGGTTTGTGCTATATGGATATCAAATTTCAGGTCATTATCAATCTCTACTCCTAGTAGTTTTGTGTTCTTGGTTGGCGTGATTTGAATATTATTTTTTGAGTTTATGATGAGGCTATAGTTTGGGTTAGATGATCTGCCAGGGGTAAATAGGATTAGTTTTGTTTTCTTGGGATTTAGAAGTAGTTGTATGTTAGAAAACCAGGTTTCGGCTAGAGTAAAGTTATTTTGGGTAAGGGTATGTAGTTCCAGTATGCTAATGAAGTTAAAGGCCTTCTGCCCCTCCATAGAGGAGGTGATGATATTCAGTTCAGTTTGTGCACGTCTTTGCAGGCTTTGTTCTTATTGCCGAATTCTTTGTATATCTTTTTCAGGCTTACTGGGGGTTGAGTTTATTCCGTGGAGCAGTCTTTTTAACTTTTATTGTAGTGTGTGTGAATAGTAGGATTCCACCACAGGGACTTGTTTTTAAATTTGCCATCATACTTGTGTGGACAGATGTCTTAATGCAGGAATTGAGGTGAGTTGGAGTAAATGTCAGTGGAGTAAGCAACTGTTAGAATACTGGGTCCTCTACTGAGGAAGAGCTGCTAAGTGTCATTGGGTCATCTGAGAATGCTGGAAGATTGACCTTGAGAAATACCTGAATATAGTGGTTGCACTCTTGTATTAGGTTCTCAAGAAAAATATGATAGCATGTTTGTCTCGCTCTTGACCACAGAGTGTGGGGCAAACTGAATTAGTTGCAGCCCCTAGCAGGAAGATATTGTCTGTCTAGAAACGTGACATTAATAAAGTCGAGGAAATGCATATTTCATTTGCAGTGAATGTTCTGCAGTTTATGGATGGGTAGGTGAAGTTGCTCAGGAAAATCATATTTGGTTCAGTAATTAGACTTAGGTTGGGGAAGGTAAATGTCATGATTAGCAAGCGGTATAGAAGGGGTTCTGTAATGAGCAGTGATATGGTTATTTGACTAGTTTATTGACTCTAAGATGGCTAGGAGTTCAAGGTCATTGTTCTGCTCTGTGTAGTGAGGTAATGGATCATGAATATGTATTTATTTACATTTGTTTACCGGGAAATTCCGACTGGACGCAGGTCCTTTTTCAGCAGAGGCCCGGGGAGAAAAGCTCCACAGAATAACATGTTAGACGGTAAACAATAACTATCAAGGTATGTATACAGTAGAGGTGATCATGACATGGTGAAATACAGGAGCAAATTAGGTACAATTGAGTAGAAGCTCTAATTACAAACATTGAGAAATAAGAAGTAAAACACAGAGCTACAAATTTTCTAAACAGTAACTAAATAACAATAATAATAGACTAAATAATAACTAAATCCTGGAAGGATTAACCAACAGTGAGTAATCTTCAGTTTTATAGTGATAGATGGGGTACCCTATCTAAATCTGGGAAAGCAGAGAAGGGTAGAAAAAAAGGGTTGGGGTTGTTAGTCAGGGTTTGGACAAGGACAAAGCCAGTGAGAATTTAGGTGAGATTTAAGTGCAGTCTTGAAAAGACTGCAGGAAGGAAGGGTAGTTATGGTAGTGGGAAAGTTGTTCAGAGCTTGGATATTGAGCAGGATAATAGTGCTTCACCTGCTGTGTTTTTGGCTTTGGTGACCTGGAGTAGATTTTTGTTGCAGGAGCGTAGTCATAGCCGACCTTAGGCATAGGCCAACTAGGCGACCGCCTAGGGTGCCACTCTAGTAGGGGCACTTTTCCAGTATTTCTTTGGTGTCTGTAGACCAGGATGAGGGCACCAGTTGGTGTGGTGGGGGGTGCCGTCGAGCCCTTTTGCCTAGGGCACCATTTGACCTAAGGCCGCTTCTGAGCATAGTGGTCTGGAAGAGTGGTAGGGTTGGAGAATAGTATGGCGCGATGGGATTTGGAGAGGGCGGTTTACTAGTTTATGAGCCAAGGTGAATAGAAATCATAGGTGCTAAACTCAAGTAAGAGGGAATGTTTTCACATCATTGGAACATGTTTCATTAATTACCCTGATATAACTATGTGTTCAAGGATTAGGAAGACCTCAAAGTTTGGGTATTTTTTTTTTAGACTGCTAGTATTGAACAGCGACAGCTTTCTACAAGCGTGCTGTATATTTATTAACCAGTTTTAAATATATCGCAGTATGATAAGACTGCTCACTGTGCATCACTGGATGTGAGCAGAGAGTTTGGTTCCTCTCATCTTTACTCGCCCAAAGTATACGGTTTGTATGTAATTAGAGCTTTCTACTCAATTGTACACAGTTACGGAAATTCATTCTTTATGGTTGTTTAGTCTCTCTCTTAACTGAGTACATCTGTGTGTCTTGTCATCTGTTCATTGTCCTGGAGGAAAAACTTCACACACCCACTATCGGTAAAAGTCAGTTGCAACATACCACTAGGTCCCTATACCTTATGCTGAGGCTATAAACAAGAAATTTGCTAAAGCTTCAAAGAACATACACTAAAATATTCCAGCCTCCTGCACATAAGGTATTGCCTAGTTCTCCTATTAATACACACACGGCTCATCTTAGATTCACCAGGAAAGCAGACCTAAACCCACAAGGTCCACTATGTCTGCTTCTGCATAAAGAAAAGTTTTAGTCATAGGTGCCTGTGTAGGTAGGCACAGATTCCATGCTCACCAGACTGGACAAGAACGTGACTATAGACTTCCAAGATCTGTGATGTCACTAGGGTCCTGACAGCCATTAAACCAGACAGATATCTTGTTGTTACATGTGGGAGTGAATGACCCAAGGCCCTGCACTTGGGGGGACATGCAGAAACGAGATGGTACTCAGTATGCATGTATTAGAGAAAGGAAAGGCACAAGGCTTGAGCAGTGTCTTATCTTCGCCAAAATGTATATCCAAGTATCAAGGCAGGATAATTGGTTTTAACCATTGGCTAAGTGGCTAGTGTCCTCCTAAGGGGATCCAGTCTGTGTCAATCTGGGATGAGATGGTAGGCAATACTTCCTGTTTAGCCAGGGATTCCCTGTACCTGTCATACCATGGCTTTTGCATACTGACTAAAACCTTTGCTGTCCCAGTAGTACCTTGTTTAGGCAGAGTTGCCCTCTGGACATTCCTGCATAGCAAACTCACTCAAATTTGGACAATGTCATGTTAACACTACTTGGTGCTAGAAGTCTAAATAGAAACATGCCTGAACTTCAGGCCCTCTTGCAACTCTTAATACATTCATATTTGTGTTGTTAACCAAGACACAGTTTCCTTAAAGTGACTCCTTCTATACCATGGTTTACCACCTAATGTGCCATCAGGCTCTTTTATTTTATTTTAATTAATTAATTCTAATTCATTAACCGGCTTGGTCCAGCTGAGCCGAGGGCCCATTTTCAGTATAGACCCGAGTAGAAAAGCTCCAGATACAGTTAGTTAATCAAAAAATAGCATTTCAGTAAGTACATCGACAAGAAGTATTACATACAGTTGAAATAAACAATAGAATGCATTTGTACCCTAGTTTAAAGAAATCAATGACAATAAAAAGCAAGGATACGTTCTGTACAGAAGTATTTACAAGCGACAATATAGGTGCATTAAAGTAGTAGCTATAGTGAGAGGAAGAAAGAAACCGAGGGTAAAATGAAAGAAAGAGGAGGAAGAAAAAAGAGTTAAGGTAAAAGGAAGAAAGAAGGGAGGATAGAAAGAAAGAGGGAGAAGAAACGGACATTAGCAGAGAGGAAAAGAAAACTTAGGGTAATCAAAAGTAGAGTTAAGAGGAAACCAATCCTAAATCAGGTTGGAGTTTGGCATGGGCAAGACAGGTCTTTTGTAGGTAGTGATTGAGTTTGAGTTTGAATTGGAGCATATGGGGGATACTTCTGATTTTAAGTGGGAGGGAGTTCCGATTATGAGCAACAGAGTATTTATTTATATAGCGACTTACCGATATGTTTTGATGGTTTGTATATGTCCAAGAGATGTTTATCAGATGTGTGGAGTTGATGTCGAGGGTTATATTGAGATATGATATTAGAGATGGAGGGATAGATATTGGAAGTATAGAGAATTGTGTGTGTAATATGCATTTGTGACAGTAGTAGTTGTTTTGGGAATTCAGGCCATTGCAGAGACTTAAGGGTGAGGCAGTGATGGGATTTGTAGGGGAGATTGCAGGCAGATCTAGCTATTTTATTGCAAGTTTGCTCTAATTTGGAGAGAAGTGATGACTGAATGTTGGTGAGGGCTGGTGCTGCATACAGAAGGGCTGGTGCTGCATACAGAAGGCAAGGTAATGGAAGAGACGGAACAAGTGTGGGTTTGGAGGAGGGTGTAAGAAATTTGCGATTACGGTACAGGAGACCAAGTTTCTGGTATTTTTTTATGCATTGATGGATATGTATGTCGAATTTTAGTTTGTCATCGGTTGTGACACCAGGCAATTTAGTATGGGGTTCTGGTTTGATAATGGTGTTGTTAAGGGAGGTAATAGAGAAAGTGGATTTATATTGTGCAAGTTGTTTTGAAAGGAAAAGGAAAAGTTTAGTTTTTTTTTAGGGTTTAGTATAAGTTGAGTTTCATTGAGCCATGTTTCTATAGAAGCAAAGGTGTCTTGGGGTGATAGTTAGATGATCAGTAGAGTTCCCTCCTTTGTGGAGAGGGATAGTGTAGAAGGATTTCCATAATTCTGGGATGAGATTCAGTAATAGAGCGATTTATAAGAATAGAGACGGGCTAAGCGATGGCATTAGCAGCAATTTTGAGAAAGTATGGAGGTAAATTATCTACAGAGGGGGAGCAGGGCTTAAGTTTATTCAGTAGGGATTTGATGAAGGCAGTGGAAACTGGTTGGAGGGAGAATGTATTGGAGGAGGGAGGACTGGGATGTGACTGTAGTGAAGAGGTGGTAATAGTAGTGGTAGCATTTTGAGTTAGTTTTTGGATTGTTTAATTCTTTAAAAGAGCTGCAGTCTGAGGCAGTGGTGAGTGGAAATGGGATGGGGGTAGGTCGGTTTCCAGGGTGAATGATTTTATTGACTGTAGATAAGAATTTCTGGGGGTTCTTTGCAGGTCAGTTTGGTTGAAGACGCAGTTTTTTTTTATCTTTGACTATTTTTTTACACGTTTCTAAGTTCTTTGTAATTCTGTAGTAAGGGAGGAGTTTTATTTTTGACCCAAGTTTTCCAGGCAGTATCCCTTTCATGCATGGCAAAGTTTGTTTGCTTAGTTAACCGGGGGCACATTTTGATTTTTACCCTGATTTTTCTGGAAGGTGCCATAGAGTTTAACACATCTAGGAATAACTTACTGAAAGTAGTTACAGCATCATTGAGGGGAAGGTTGTTTAGGAAGGACCAATTTATGTTTGACAAGGTGGAGTTGGACATGTCTGGATTGAAGTGAGTCAGATTGCGAGATTCCCTGTAAAGGTGGTGTTTGGGAGGGTGTTAGGAGTGTCTATGGATGTAGATAGGGAAATGGTCACTTAGAGAGTTTGGGAGAGTACCAGGGTTATGGTAGAGATTAGGATCTGAAGTAAGGATTCAGTCTATTATGGATCCTGAGGTAGAGTTTTTATTATTCCTGGTGGGGGAGGATATTACTTGGTGGAAGCCATACAGGTTGAGACTGTGAGAAGGGGATGAGGGAGAAACTGAGGCCCAGTCTATATTAACGTCACCAAGTATAATGGTTTTGTAGGGAACATTTAGGGTGAGCCAGGAAAGGAAGTTTTCAAGAATAGGGATGTTGTCACCTGGGGGGATGTATATGGATACACAAAATGCATAAACTCTGTGAGTACGGCAGCTGCAGGATCTCACTTTAAATAAAAGGCATTCCAAAAATCATGAAGAGACCAGCATACAGTGGCACCAATTAATACTTTAATAAAAGTATTCTTTAATGACAAACCAGTTTCGGCTGAATCAATACAAAGCCTTCATCAGTGTAAAAGAATGTCAAGTAAAGAAATACTTATATATGCAAGGAAATGAACATGTGATCAGTTAGAGATGCTAATTAAGACCTGGTTTAAAGAGACCACCTAACTTGACAATCCATTTTTTCTCCATAATATTCAATAAGTCGTGCCAACCCAATTTGTTATTTCTGGGTCTGTTAATTTTATCAATAATAGTGAAACTGAAATATGCATTTCTGTGTAACACGGTGTGTTTATAAAGGGCATTGGTTTCTTTGTGATGTTTTATCTCGCTGAGGTGTTCTGATATCCTGAATTTCAAAGGTCTGGAAGTTTGACCTATGTAAAAAGCTGAGCAACTGCAGTTGGCCAAATAAATCACCCAATCGGAGGTGCAGTTGGCAAAAAACCTAATGTCAAAAACTTGAGGGGTGCTCTAACTACTGAAGCTTCTAGTTTTTAATAATCTTGAACAATGAGTGCAGTGGCCACAAGGAAAACATCCGATTAAGCGCTCCCCTGATAAAGTTGTTTGAGTTACTTTAGTGTTGGTAGATTGCCCATGTTTGAAATGATTGAAAAATGCAGAAAGATTTTTACCTTTATGAAATGAAAAGAGGCATCTATCCCCCAGCAGTTCATTTAGTCTGGAATCACATGTCAAAATATT
The DNA here is from genome assembly GCF_019279795.1 of Protopterus annectens. Taxonomy (NCBI): domain Eukaryota; kingdom Metazoa; phylum Chordata; order Ceratodontiformes; family Protopteridae; genus Protopterus; species Protopterus annectens. The sequence continues at coordinate 932,072,465 of NC_056746.1, forward strand.
CCAGTTTTGCTGGACAATATTTATTAATGCTTTGGTGTTGTGCCCATAGGTGGTGGTTAGTCTGGGTGGACCACCTGTTTTCTGATTCTTTTCTTTGTAGAGAAGGAGGTTGTCCCACTCCATATTGTCCACTGCTTGTTTGGTATGGAAGACATGACCCATTTTACAACCTCTGTCCCTGAATCTAAGGACCAAATCATCTTTGAAATGTTTGTAAGTATTGTTATTGGAACAAGTGCATTTCATTCGCATAAATTGAGATTTGGGAATGTTCTTACAAATATGGGGTGGATGGAAGCTGGTGGCATGGAGAAGCGAATTGTTTTCGGGAAATTTCAGATATACTTCAGTTGTCAACGTATGGTCAGATGCACGGGAAACCAAAACATCCAAAAACATAATTTTATTTTTGTCATAGTTGACAGTGAATTCAATTCCCCATTTGTTTTCATGTAAATATGTGATGAATTCCAAAAGGTATTCTGTATCCGCTCTCCATACCAACCAGCAGTCCAAATATCTTCTCCAGATATCCATTTCATCTGTGTATATGTTATGGGAGTTATCATAAATAATCTGTTCTTCAATGTATGCCATAAATAAATCTGCATATATTGGTGCAAAAGATGCACCCATAGCTGTGCCCTTTATTTGTAAGAAGCATTTGTCCCGATAAAAGAAGATGTTCTTAGTAAGAACATGTTCGGTCAGGCACAATAACAGAGTATTGAAACCAGGTTTGTACATTTCTGTCTTGTTTAGCCAATATTCCAAGGCTTCTAATCCTGCCCCATGTGGAATATTGGTGTAGAGAGATGTAACATCTAGTGTACACAGCAACCAATCTGGTTCTAATTGTACCTCAGAAATAATCTGAAGGATTCTGTGGTGTCCCTGATGTGTGCTCTGACACATTTTAGAAGACGTTGCAAGTATTTGGTAAGAAAGAGGGATAGAGGTTCAGTAAGTGAATTTCTGCCAGAGACGATGGGTCTGCCTGAAGGGTTCTTGAGATCTTTATGAATTTTGGGCAAAAAGTAGATATATTGTGGACATGGATTGGTTATAGTTAGTTGTATTCTAGTGTTGTTACTGATGATACCCTCTTCTGCTGCTAAAGAAAGAAATTTGTCAATTTTTTGTTTAAAGAAGGGGGGGGTAGGGTCGATACTTAGGTGGATGTAGTAGCGTGTGTCAGACAACTGTCTGTTAGCTTCTTTGTCGTACTGTTCCCAATCCTGTATAACTACAGCTCCACCTTTATCAGCCCCAATTATGACTAACTCATGGTTATTAGCTAGCTTAATAATATTGTCCATAGATGTTTTAGATATGTTATTGGCCATGGGGTTGTGTGTCCTAAACTGAAAATGAAGATATTTGATAATGGCATTTTGAAACGGATACATTCTGATTCATAGGGGGCATAAAGGAAGATTTATGGTATTTGGAGTACCCTCAATTGCTGTGATATCTGTTGTATTCTTTCTTTATGCAGCCATGACTAGGGGCTGTTTAAACCAACATGACAAATCATATTCATGTCTTGTATTCAACGGGGTATAGTTGATCAACAACAGCAGATTAATGGGATTGATATATCCATGCAGGGCAATGTGTTCTATTTTAATATTCATATATGCAGCCAGTAGTTCTGGGCAGAATATAGCTTTCGCATTGTAGTTTTCATTTTTTCCCCTATGCTAATATTTGGCTTTTTGAATTGTAACCATCTATATGATGTGCTGATTGTGTGTAACATTGCTCACCATATTATTCCAGTTTTCCTGAATATCACTTGGTTAATAGCAACTATTTAAGGCAAGACAATAGAACTATTGCAATTGGTCAGTGGTTCAACCAAGGCTAAGCAACTAAGGCTTAATTGTGGCAAGCTTATACACACACAGACACACACACACATACACACATATACATATATATATATATATATATATATATATATATATATATATATATATATATATATATATATATATATACTTTTCATTTTAGCAATTAGTTCTAATATGTATGGTGCCTGTTTGAATCTAGGCTGTATATGCAACTTTACTTTATTAATTGAAATTTTGTATTCCATGATTCTTTATTAATGATTGCATTTCACAGCATATAATCCTGGTGATTGGCTCAGCTAGTTGTGCAGATATAAATTGAGTATCAAGCTAGTTTTCCACCCATATTTATATAATATTTCATGGTCTGTATAGGATGCATCCTTTTGATTATGGTTTAATACTCACATATTAGTAGTTTTTTAATAGACTGTTATTTGGAAAGCTTATAATCACCATACCATTGGTTATTATTGCTATTTTTTAGTTCATTCCACATTTTTTTACTTTGGAGTGCAGCACCTGAGGTTTTATCATTCAAATCCCAGGGCAGTTTTTCAATTTTTTTCATGCATAAGCCATGGTTGAATTATTATATTGTGAATAAAATATTAATTTCTGATTCTAAAAACTTCAGATTCTGATTTGGCAAACCTTTATTACAAGACCTGGGGCTTATTGGTTCATATAAGGATCGGCTTACGGCCTATTATATTACTGAGCACTTCTGGTGCTGTATTTTGGTGATGATATTGTGTGTATCCCATTTGATGGCTGAGTGCTTATTGATCCAGCCATGAATCGGCCAGGGTTGTTATATAAAATATTATAGCTACAAATACATTGTCTACAATCATTATATTAATGTGGCTTGCTTTTTCTACAAATTCTGGGTCCCCTTTTTGATAACCTTTTTGATTTAATTTTGGGCCTTTTAGCCAGTCACTTACATTCCAGATACAACATGGAATTGGACAATTTATTAAAGGGCCTTGCTTCTGATAGGGAGGACATATCAGACTTCGGACTGGAAAAGCTTGGAGAGAATGTGGAAGGCACTGATGCTGTACCCAAAGTTGAAAGTTGTGAGGCAATTTTTCTGAATTTAAACAAATGTATGCGCTCATTATGTAACAATGTTTGGCATTATAAGCTTTTCTGGGCTTACTTAACTAAAGGTATCACTCCACGTGGTTTACGTGTTTGCACTCAACTACTTGTCAGTAATCCTGACTACCTTTTATTGAAACAATGGGGTGAAATACAACAGGAAACATCTCTCAATTTTGTAGAGATATTAGCCAATCACCACAACAGGATTATAGATCAAGAGAGAGAATCCATCACCCAGCTAAGTGATATGGGTATGAAGGACAACCTACATACCGCAGTAGTATTAAAAATCTAAGTAAGGAACTGTTGACTCTAGAAACTCGGCTTAAGGAAAGAAAGAAAAAGAAGTTCCTTAGGGATTTAGGGGACTACAATAAAGGGGACCCTTTTAACTTTGGTAAAGAAAAACATGTCCGATTTACCCAACAAAATCGGACACCTTTCAAAAGGAAACGCACAAAATCCATTTTACAAAAGGGACCCTTACATAGTACTGACACATCAGGTGAGGAATCATACTCAGGCTTGGATACAGATTCAGTGGGTGCCACAGGCTCACCAGCCATGAAAAGAAGGAATTCCATAGCCTTACAGGATTCACCTGTAGGGTGATTCACCAGGAGGGGGGGCAGGAAACATCATAGAGGTAGACAATATGGAGAGTTCACTACAAATGTTTGTACACAAAGAACAAATGTAAACATAACCAACAATGTTATGTAGTCTTATGTCGCCTACATTCTTACCTGTGGGTTCGGAGACGAATATCGACTCTGCCTATTTTACTAGCTCAAAAGTCTCTGATTGGCTGGGCTAAGAGGGTATCCCATGGTACACTGCTCCATATCCCCAGATCTCGTTTGCCGCTTGTAGAGCTTGGACGTGGTCTCGCTTGGCTGTGGCTAAGTACCTCTTTTTTACTTATTTCTCTTGAGAAATTGGTTACTTTATACCCAAAAGCTATTTTAATAGCTATATCTTGCTGCTGTCGCTGTGATTGTGTGTTTTCTTGGTGTTTTGTGGTATCCCTAACTGTTCCCACGGGCTAGGCCTGTTTTAGTTAGAGGACCTAGTCCTCCCCTAGTTTGATATTTTTCGTGTGTTGTTCTCTGTGTTGTCTTAAGAACCGTTTTAGTTAGAGGTTCTTACAGTGGTGTCATATTTTGTTGCTAATCGTTTATTTAGGGGTTCGCTGAGTCTGTGCAGTACTGTTTGCTAGTGTACTTTTGTGGGCTTTCCCACCCATTTTGGAAAATTTTGTTAACTGTTCTCTAGAGTTAGCATATCATGTCTAAGGATCAGAAGGAACATAAGCCTTCTGGCTTTAAAAAATGTTCCAAATGCGGATATAAAATGTCCATCACAGATGGACACTCTGTGTGTGTCTACTGCCTTGGAGCCATCCATTTACAGGAGTCATGTAGCTTTTGCCACACGTTCAGTCCTAGGGTGCTCCAAGAGAGGAAAAACAAATTGATTTTAAAGGGACTGCTTAAACCGTCTTTTGAGGAAGCTATAGATTCGGCTTCCATTTCTCAGTCGAAATCTAAAGCCTCCAAGTCCAAGAAAAGGTCTCCAGCTCCATCTGCATCTTCGGAGCCTCCGGAGAAGATTACTATATTGGACTCTGCTTCCTCGGCTCCACTGTCCTTGGGGCCACATTAGGTATCTGTGTTAAGTGAATCAGCTTCTGCTCCGATTATTCTCGAACCCATTCAGAGCCGGTCGCCTAGTTTGAGGCATGGTTCACCAGATAAGAGATCCCAATCTCCATCCATCTCCTCCAAATCCTCCAGGCTTTCCGATTTGGATGTTGATAGGGTAGTTGCCCAAATTGTTTTCGGCTCCGACCCAGTCAGCTCCGGAGCCAGTTCCTATGACTGTTTCGATGATTCTTCCTCCGAGCACATCTTTGTCGTCGGAGCAGGTATGTTCCGGTCCGTGTGATGTTCCTGCACCGGCTCCGATTACCTCCTTTGGGTTTATCGGTGCCAACCTCTGCTCTGACCATGTCGGTTCCATCCACAGGGTTCGAGACTCTGGTCTCCTTGGTCGGGCCCGAAGGGGATACTTGGTTCCGAGTCTCCCACTCTGTGCATCGGCTCGGGGGATCCCGGTCGTGGCCTTTGAGGTCGTTTGGTCCTTTGACTCGGGGGGGGGGGGGCGGGGGACCTGCCTTCGAGGCCATGCGGAGTGCGCTGGCCAGATCGTCAGCTACATCACCCGGGTCGGTCATTCCATCCCCTACCACCCCGGCGAGAGCTTCTGACACTCTCACCAATCCTTGGAGAGTAGAGCGCCAGGCCCTAAGGACACCCCCGCGAGTGGTCCCCCACTTTCTGAAGGTCTCTCAGAGCCAGTGCCTGAGGAACCTCCCAGAAAGAAATTGTGCAAGAGGAAGCACATAGACTCCCAGGATGAGTCTCTCACTTCCAATACTGACCTCGAGGAATCGGAAGGATCCCCCAAGTCTTCCTCTGATGATGTTTCCTTTTCCGATATCCTGGAGATACTGAAACAAAGAGGAGACTGGCCTTCCAAAACTCCTTCTGAGGAGGAGTCAGTATTCCTTAAGGCTTTTGGCACTCAACCCTCCGCCTCCTGGGTGTCTCCACCCTTCGATGAACTTCTTGACCTTTATTTGTCGAAGGGTGTGGGGAAAACCCTGATTCTGTGGAGCCCGTACCCAGGCGTCCCAACAAATTTCTCTCCGCCCCTCAGGGAAAAGAGTTTCTGTCAAAGGGAGTCCCTGTAGATGCCATGGTGGTGGCGGCAGCCACCCATAAGGAAGTTGCAGAGTCTTCCTCGTTGGTCCATCCTCCTAACAAAGAGTCTAGTACTATGGACCGGTACGAGAAGCGTACCCTGTCTTCAGCAACCTTCACTTTACGGTCGCTGAATTACTTCTCATTTCACTCGGCAACAGAGAGATCTCCTCAAAGAGCTGGGAGATACTCTTGCGGGTAACATACCTGAGGCGGTGACTCAGACAGTTAACGCATAGGTTTCTACCCTCAACTCCATTGCGAACTCGTCCATGCGACTCATTTCGTATGCAACCGAGGGAGCGAGTAGGGCGGCCAGCTCAGGGGTCGCCCTTAGAAGGCAAGCCTGGCTGCGCCTGTGTCATTTCGCGGAGGCCTTCAAGTCTTCCTTCACTGATGCCCCATTTGATGGTTCCTCCTTGTTTGGGACCAAAGTGAAAGACACCCTCACCAGGTGCGAGCAAGAGGGAAAGACCCTGTCTGCCGTAGGGGTCCATTTTTCCTTTCGTCTAGGCCTTATCCCAAGGCCCAGCAGGGGGGGGGGGGGATGTGGTACAAGAAATCACAAAGGTTTTTTCCTGCCGCACAAGGTGAACCCCCCTCCAAAGGCAGGGGAGGGGGGAGTTATTCAGGGAGACGTCGCCCCAGAGGCAGAGGGGGGCCCTGCAATTCTGGTGACTGCGACTCCTTCCGTGGCTCCCCATACTCTCATTCCTGAGGGTGTGCCCGACTGTGCTTATCCGGAGCCCTTCGGGGGTCGAATTTCCTTTTATCCGGAAGCCTGGGAAAACATTACCCAGGACCGATGGGTATTAAGGATAATTTCCAGAGGTTACCTCATTCCATTCTCTTCAGTACCCCCTCCAGTAAGAAAAATCCCGAACATTCCACCCAGTCAAAGGGATCAAGCAGCCTCAGAGATATCTCAGCTGCTAGAAAAAGGAGCCATCCAACCAGTCCCCTCAGACCAAATCGGATTAGGGACTTACTCAAGATTCTTTTTGGTGCCGAAAAGAACAGAGGACCTGAGACCCATACTAGATCTGTCAACTCAACAATTACGTACCCAAGTCCAAATTGCGTATGGTCAGTCTACAATCGATTCTCCCATTGTTGGGAGAGGAAGCATGGATGTGCTCCATCGACCTCAAGGATGCTTACTACCATGTCAAAATGGACAGGGCATCCAGATGTCACCTGCGCTTCCGGCTGGGAGCCAGTCACTTCCAGTTTCGAGCCCTGCCCTTTGGTCTCACCACAGCCTCCAGGGTGTTCAAGTGTATGGCAGTGGTGACGGCTCACTTAAGACGTCAAGGATTCCAGGTGTTTCTGTACCTGGACGACTGGCTCCTTACCGCCCCCACCTGGCATCAACTAAGGATGCTACCATCAGTCTGTCACCGATTAGGCATCACAATAAACCGGAAAAAATCTGCCGTATTGCCCTTACAGCGTGTCACCTTTATAGGAGCAGAGTTGGACACCATTTGAATGCGAGCATTCTTACCATAAGAAAGGATCACAGGGTTGCAACAACAAATACTCTCGCTGATGCCCCTGAGACATGCGAAGGCAAGACTGATTCTACAACTATTAGTTACCATGGCAGTGACTATCATGTTGGTCTCTCTAGCGAGATTACACTTGAGACTTCTTCAATGGCTCCTCTTTGTCCAATGGTCTCCCCAAAGACTTCCGCTATCCCATCCCATCTTAATCACAGACAGATGCAAGCAGGACCTCCGTTGGTGGCTGTGCACCAACAACTTGAACGGGGGGAAGCCCTTTGTTCCACCCGTCCCTGCTGCCACAGTGACCACGGACGCCTCCCAGATGGGGTGGGGGGGCATTATCTCGGCAGGATGGTCCAAGGCACGTGGCAGGAGCTCGAGATACATTTGCACATAAACGTCCTGGAGATGAGAGCATTGCTTCTTGCGTTACAGGCACTTCAAGAGGTTCTTCCTCTAGGGACTATTGCATTACACTCAGACAACATGTCAGTAGTGTGGTATCTCAACAAGCAAAGGGGAACCCGATCTTACCCACTAGCAGAGAGGCCATGCGCGTGTGGCATTGGGCAGTAGCTTCCCAATGGTTTCTGGTGGCAACGCATATTCCGGGGAAGACCAATGTAATAGCAGACAAGTTAAGCAGGGCGATTCTTATGCTCTAAGAGTGGTCCCTGAATCGCCTGGTTGCAGAGCGAATCTTCAGCAGATGGGATCAGCCTTGCTGTGACCTTTTTGCCAGCCCTCTCGATGCGAAATGCAGCACCTACTTCTCGCTGATCCCCCCACCGAGGGAATCACCCAGGGACACTCTGGCTCACAATTGGCCCTCCGGTCTGCTTTATGCTTTCCCTTCGTTTCCCCTTCTCTCAAGGGTGATTCAGAAAGCACAATCCTTGGGAAGCAGAATGATTCTGATTGCCCCACACTGGCCCCGTCAGGTATGGTTCCCCTTCCTTCAACCTTACATTGTGGACACTCCTTGGATTCTGGAACCTCTTCCAGATTTACTGACGCACATGTCGGGACAGTTCCACCCCTCTCTAAGGACACTCCGGTTGACAGCCTGGCTACTCCACTTCCATCGTTAGTCAGACGTCACAATTTTTCACCAGAAATGGTCCATATATTATCGTCCTCTCATAAACCATCCACTAGAAAAATCTACTCTAGCAAATGGAAAAGGTTATCTATCTGGGCTTATTCTAGAGGCATTGATCCCTACACGGCTCCAATTGATTCGATTCTGGAGTTTTTGTCTATGTTGTTTTATCAAGGGTCCGCATCAGCCACCATCAAAGTTCAGCTGGCAGCTATATCAAACTTCCACGTGGCCAATGAACCTAGCCTTATGGCACACAGACTATGTAAAGCATTCCTTAAAGGTACTCTATTACTTCGTCTCCTAGTATCCCAAGCTGTCATGCCCTGGGACCTCAATTTTGTTCTTCAAGCCCTCACTCTTCCACCATTTGAGCCTGCAGCTACCTGTGAGTTAAAATTTTTAACATGAAAAACCGCATTTTTAACAGCAGTCACTTCAGTGAGGCGGGTCTCTGAAATTCAAGCCCTCTCCATCAAACCCCCATATTTCATCTTCATAAAGATAGGGTCTCTCTTAGACCAAACCCATCATTCCTTCCCAAAGTGGCTTCTGTGTGTAATATGAATCGGTCTATTGAGCTGCCGGTCTTCTTCCCCAACTTTTCTAACAAGGCAGAATTCAGATTTCACCAATTGGATGTACATAGACAATTACGCTTCTATCTACACCAGACAAAAGATATCCAGAAATCTGACCAACTCTTCGTTTCCTTTTCGGAAAACCGGTTTGGTTCTCCGGTATCCAAGGACACGCTGTCTAGATGGATAGCCAGCTGTATCTCCTTCATCTACCAGACAGCAGGTAAAAATTTGCCTTTTCCAGTAAAAGCCCATTCCACAAGAGCAGTCTACACATCCACAGCCTATCAAGCTAGATTGTCAATGGATGATATATGTGCTGCAGCCACTTGGGCTTCTCCTCACACCTTTGTTTCTCATTACAAATTGGACGTGGTTTCCAGGGGCAGATCTTCATTTGGTTCCACAGTTCTCAGGAGTATTTTCCTATGAGCCACCCAGGATGTTGGTGCTAGGGACGCTGTCCCACGGGTAAGAATGTAGGCGAGATAGGACTACATAGCATTAAGAAGTTATGTACTCACCATAACGTTCGAGGTATGTAGTCCATCTCTCCTCACATTCTTACTTACCCTCCCGCCTTCCCCCTGCCTGGAGGATTTAGAAGTTAGGTTGTCTCCTGCAGAGTCCCTTTGAATAGTTTTTTGTTTATATGGATGCGAGGTGTGTATGAAGTAATCATGTTGTTAGCAGCAAACTAGATCTGGGGATATGCAGTGTACCATGGGATACCCTCTTAGCCCAGCCAATCAGAGACTTTTGAGCTAGTAAAATAGGTCATGTCAGAGCCGATATTTGGCTCCAAACCCACGGGTAAGAATGTGAGGCGAGATGGACTACATACATCGAACGTTATGGTGAGTACATGACTTCTTGTTTCTTCTCGTGTCCTCTCCTCCTCTGACACTGAAATCCTAAATAAAGGCTTATCATTTATACCTGTTTTTTTTTTTTTTCTGAAGAAAATTTTGTTAATTATATTCTTTCATTTTGCAGGAATCTTAATTTAAAATTATTTTTTCAGGAACAGACAACCTCAAAGATCACGGATGACTTCAAATACCATAAATCTTCCTTTATGCCCCCTATGAATCAGAATGTATTTGTTTCAAAATGCCATTATTAAAGATCTTCATTTTCAGTTTAGGACACACAACTCCATGGCCAATAACATATCTAAAACATCTATGGACAATATTATTAAGCTAGCTAATGACCATGAGTTAGTCATAATTGGGGCCGATAAAGGTGGAGCTGTAGTCATACAGGATTGGGAACAGTACGACAAAGAAGCTAACAGACAGTTGTCTGACACACGCTACTACACCCACCTAAGTATCAACCCTACCCCCTTCTTTAAACAAAAAATTGACTAATTTCTTTCTTTAGCAGCAGAAGACGGTATCATTAGAAACAACACTAGAATACAACTAACTATAACCAACCCATGTCCACACTATATTTGCCCAAAATTCATAAAGATCTCAAGAACCCTTCAGGCAGACCCATTGTCTCTGGCAGAAATTCACTTACTGAACCTCTATCCCTCTTTCTAACCAAATATTTACAACCTCTTCTAAAATGTGTCAGAGCACGCATCAGGGACACCACAGAATTCCTTCAGATTATTTCTGAGGTATAATTAGAACCAGATTGGTTGCTGTGTACACTAGATGTTGCATCTCTCTACACCAATATTCCACATGGGGCAGGATTAGAAGCCTTGGAATATTGGCTAAACAAGACAGAAATGTACAAACCTGGTTTCAGCACTTATTGTGCCTGACCGCACATGTTCTTACTAAGAACATCTTCTTTTATCGGGACAAATGCTTCTTACAAATAAAGGGCACAGCTATGGGAGCATCTTTTGCACCAATATATGCAGATTTATTTATGGCATACATTGAAGAACAGATTATTTATGAACTCCCATAACATATACATAGATGGAATGGATATCTGGAGAAGATATTTGGACGACTGCTGGTTAGTATGGAGAGCGGCTACGGAATACCTTTTGGAATTCATCACATATTTAAATGAAAACAAATTGGGAACTGAATTCACTTGTCAACTATGACAAAAACAAAATTATTTTTTTGGATGTTTTGGTTTCCCGTGCATCTGACCATACGTTGACAATTGAAGTGTATCGGAAATTTCCCGAAAACAATTTGCTTCTCCATGCCACCAGCTTCCATCCACCCCATATTTGTAAGAACATTCGTAAATCTCAATTTATGCGACAGAGTTTATAAAATGGGTCAGGTCTTACAAACATGTAGTGGACGATATGGAGCGGTACATCCTCCTTCTCTACAAAGAAAACAATCAGAAAACAGGTGGGCCACCCATCACCACCTATGAGCGCAACACCAAAGCGTTAATAAATATTGTCCAACAAAGCACAAATATTTTGACATGTGATTCCAGACTAAATGAACTGCTGGGGGATAGATGCCTCTCTTCATTTCGTAAAGGTAAAAATCTTTCTGCATTTTTCAATCATTTCAAACATTGGGCAGTCTACCAACACTAAAGTAACTATCAGGGGAGCCCTTAATTGGATGCTTTCCTTGTGGCCATTGCACTCATTGTCCAAGATTATTAAAAACCAGAAGCTTCAGTAGTCGGAACACCCCTCAAGTTTTCGACATTAGGTTTCTCGCCAACTGCACATCCGATTGGGTGATTTATTTGGCCAACTGCAGTTGCTCAGCTTTTTACATAGGTCAAGCTTCCAGACCTTTGATATTCAGGATATCAGAACACCTCAGCGAGATAAAACATCACAAAGAAACCAATGCCCTTTATAAATACACCTTGTTACACAGAAATGCATATTTCAGTTTCACTATTATTGATAAAATGAATAGACCCAGAAATAACAAATTGGGTTGGCATGACTTATTGAATACTATGGAGAAAAAATGGATTGTCAAGTTAGGTGGTCTCTTTAAACCAGGTCTTTGTGAGCATCTCTAATTGATCACGTTTGTTTCCTTGCATATATAAGTATTTCTTTACTTGTCATTCTTTTACACTGATGAAGGCTTTGTATTGATTCACCCGAAACTGGTTTATCATTAAAGAATAGTTTTATTAAAGTATTAATTGATGCCGCTGTATGCTGGTCTCTTTATGATTTTTGGGATGTATATGGATGCAATGACAATTTTCTTATAGGGGTTGACATTACAGTTTACGTTTAGTATTTCTGCAGGAGCAAAGCAAGGACAGGAGGGTGAGAGTGGAGAGAGTAAGCTGGTTTGGGCAGAGGATGGCAACACCTCCAACTCTTTCTGTACGGAAGATATTGTAGCCTGGGGGAAGAGTTTCTGTGTTAGATACATGAGATTTTAACCAGGTTTCAGAGAGGGTTAAGATATGTAGATTGGTTCCATGAGTACAGTTCTGTAGTTTTATTGACTATGCTTTGGATATTGAGAGAGAAACAAAGTTAGGGATTTAGGTGATGGGCTGTGGACTTGCAGATGTGTTGTAGAAGGTGTGAAAGGAGGTATATGATTGTGAGAGGTAGAGATGGGTGGCCCAGACCATCCAGGAATAGTGTATCAAAGAAAGTGAGGAGCAAGGAGAGTAGGTTTTGAGTAAAGGGAGTGTTGTGTTTTATGCAAGTGGAAAGTTAATCGTTAGAATGTCTTTACTGAGAAAAGGTAGGTGGAAGAGCTTGGAAATAGGTGAGGAGAGATGAGCAGTATATGGGGTAGATATGTGGGTAGTCACAGGTAGAGAGAGGTGCTGTTGGTGCTGTGTAATGTGGGATGTGGTAAGATGTTGACAGTGATAATAGGAGGAGAAGGGGGATCATGAGGTAGTAAGGTGACATAGTAGTGGTGCAGTGACCGTGCGTTAGTAGCAGTAAAGAGTGTAAGGTCTGAGTAAGAAGTAGCCGAGTAGTGGAGAAGGGACAAGGCAAATGAAGGGAGAGGGCGAAGTAAGGTGGGAGGAGATGATGGCAGGTAGGGGGGGAGCAGGAAATTGGGTGGGTAAGGGGAGTGGTCAGAGGGAAGGGGAGAAGTTGAGAGTATAAATCTAATGAACATGGTAACCCCTAACAGGGATAAGCCGGAAGACAACAGCAACGGGAGCGAGAGCAGGAGGCTTGTTCTTGTAAAATACTGCCATCTAGTGGCAGAAATGGATCAGTGCAGTGAAGGATATGTCAAAAAAGATGGGAAAACTCGGAGGCAGAGAGAGAAAGAGAAAAAGGAAATTCAAAGTGGGAGGGGTTCCGGTGTGTGTGCACACCAAATAAGTTGCAAACACTAAAAGATGTCATTTATGATGGCAACATTCTAGGCTAGCACCTACTTTATATTACAGTATGGGGTGTGTTCAGTTCCGTTCTGTTCCACAGGGTGTTTCATGGGGATTCAGCTCAATTAAGTAGGGAGAAGGAGTATATATATTTGTCAGAAATACCATCTCCTTGTGTCAAGTTACCCACAACCCCAACCTGGGGCTTGTGAAGATCCAAATCACCCTAAAAAATAAAACTATTACTCCATTGCTCACTACATACTCTTCAGTGTCCCCCAAAGGTCATGGAAATTACCTTAACGCCATTGAGCAGTTAAGTATCGAATCAAGTACCTTCCTGACATGGGATTTCAATTACCTAAGCATTAATTGGCGCACTTGTATCTCTAAAAGTGGACTTTTGTTAATGTTAATACGCCAGAGCAAATTGTAAAATTGTCCACCAGAGGCTGTAATGTCTTTACTCCACCCCCACATCTCCTTATCCCAGGGTAAATCTGCCCACAAGTCATTCAGCTGTGTCAGGCTTAGTGGTACCATCTGACCGCCAAATGAGACTGTCTTTAGGTACTTCACCAGGGCAAACCTAACTTGTAGTAGACCTGTACAAAATTCCTAACAATGCTGTGCAGATGTACCCAGTTGTGAGGGTTGCCGCATTCACTTCCAACTTGTACAAGGACATAGTCAGTTGTATAGAAAAGTAAATTCCTGTTTGCTCTAGATATAATGGTAAATTCAGGAATAACCTCCTCTCTTGGTAGTCTGCTATTAATTTTCCTTCTTTCTACAGCTTTATATGAAAAGCTGCAGGAAATCCAAATCTGTCTATCTGAGGACCACACTGAAACATGACAGCAAGGATGGAAGTACTATTAGAAAATGTAAAGCAGAGTATGAGGTTAAGGTTGCTACAAATCCCAAAGGAAACTGTAACACTCTCTTCTGTCAGGTCAACAAGTTAAGGAATAATGCCCAACACTGCACCAAGCTAATATATGTAATGGTATCATCTTCCTATCCCAAGGATATAGCCAGGATATTAGCAGAAATACAACCCCACCTATCCACATTGTTCCCCCAGTATCCTAAAGTACAGCTTCCCCTAGGAGCAAGTATTTTAAGATCCCTGTTGAGGAGTTTAAAAAAAAAGTACTTGCATGGGACCCAAGCAGTGTACCCATGCTGCATTATCGTCAGTGCCAAGTACGCACCCTACAAGGCTGCTTAAACTGTTCTACCTCTGCCTGTCCACAAAGTTTGCACCTGTTGTGTGGAGAGCAGCCACTGTGATTTCCCTAAACAAGAGTCGCTCCCTGTTCAGGTCCAGGAAATTGTAGACCCAGACATATATGCAAAGCTGTGGAACATATAGCAGAACTGTCTTAAATGGACACGGGTAACTTAACTGATCTTGACCTCAGTCAGTTCGGTTTTGTAGAAGGCAGATCAGGTGGTCTGAGCGTAAAAAGCTTCTTTGAAAAGATTACAGAGGCTATGGATAGCGGTTACTAAGTGCACATAGCTCATCTTGGCCTGACCAAAGCTTTTGACACTATCCCCCATGCCGACATTGTTAGAAAAAAAAAATTAGACAAACTTAATGTGAATCCCCATGTTCTGCTGTTTTGCAAATTGGCTGCCTGACAGATTGCAGGCTGTGAGAGTTGCTGATGCTCTGCCTGAATGGAAAATTTTAACTAGTGGGGTGCCACAAGGATGACTGTACTAGGCCCTCTCCTGTTTATTTTGCAGATATCCAGTCCAATATTCCATAAGTGTGGTTGGTAACATTTGCCAGTGAGTGCAAGCTGGGTACTGTTTTTTTGCTTTCCTTCTGATTGTAAACTGCTCCAGTAAGGGCTAGAATATTTACATACCCAGTATAGTGAAAACTGTCTCAAGTTAAACTAAAGACAAAAAGTTCCTCATAGTGTCAGTTGTCAAAACTATTCCTACCTCATATGTTGTAAATACTCCTCTTCAGGCAAAGACTTGTCTTAAGAGACTAGGCTACTTATGTGGACAATTCTCTTTTATTCAATCAGCATGTTTCCGCTATACTCAGGAAATCTTATCTGGCCCAAAGGAATATCTTCAAGATCCAGAGAAGTCATCCTGCCATTATACTCTTCCCTTATCATTGAATGTAATGCCCCTTTGGTATGTATAAATTGAACACTGCTCAGCTAGAAAGGCTCCAGAGATGCCATACCATGAAAACTAAAAGCCTTGTATCCTTCAGCTGTCCCCATCTGTAAAATTTTTCGTCACTTCAGCTTAATCCTTATACTCAGTAGGCTACAGACTTCTCCAAGCTTTTGGGTGATTTTGTTAGCAAGATTTGGAGAAGAGGGAGAAAGGTCTCATGATATTACAGTATTTTTGTACTTTTAACCTTTCTCCAAGTTTGTGCAAAGTAGGTAGCTGGTATGTATGTGGAATATATAAAATTGTGTGTGTTTATATGTGCATGTGTGTATATATGCATGTATGTGCGTGTATGTAATATGAGAAAGTAAGCAGTCTGGGGCCTCTACATCATGGCTGCACCCCTGCACAATTGTGTCTAATATGACAATGTTTTTAGAGATTATTTAGGTGGGTTTTTTTTTTGATCGTGCACATTTAAACTTGGCAAGATACTTGCAGTAATTCCCATTGTTTTGCATATGTTGAGGTGTCTGCAGAGTGCCTCCCTCCTTGCTTTAGAGGTCCCACGTACAGATGGGTTTCATTGATTAGCGATTATTCCCAATTTTCAGTAGCTCTGATTGGAGTACTGTAGAAAAGAAACCAGCTTGACAGAGTATGAGGAGGATATTTCAGCCTTTACTGCCCTATACAAGCTTGAAAGTACACTAAAACACATTGAACTGACTCATCTGTTGTGTTGAGTAACAGCGGGGGGGGGATTTTTTTGTATGTTTTAGAGCCATAATCTTCACCTGTAGTTAAGTGAATTGAGTCTTGGGGAAGTCTGTATTTCATTTTCCCTTCTTTTTTTGCACATTAATTGTTCCTCTATTTCCGCAGATGTTCGAGTTTTATGAAAGGGTATCAGGTGCACGTATGCATGCTGCGTATGTCCGACCAGGTGGAGTACATCAGGTGAGATAACTATGGAATTGTGGACTGTTACCATATTTGAAGTTTATGTAGAATTTTTTGACATGTGCACTAAGTGCGTTTTGCCTGTCACTGCTTGGGCAGCTGGCACATTAAACGTGCAAGTCATTAACGAATGTGTGATTTATCATGTAGAGCATCTGCCTTTTTTTACTAGTGTAAAACAAAGGCGAGGCAGTGTCATTGACATTTTTGAATGAAACAGTATTGCCTTTACTTGAATACTGCTGGTCTCAACAGGGAAGGGAACCCCAGTAATATTCTCCTGACCATCTTTTTAAACTTTATGGAAATAAATAAATCCTTGCCTGAAGTGTTTTGGACAGAACTTTTAATTGGAGATAGGTGTTAGCATGAATAGATAAGGCAGATGCCCTTTGGTGTCCATGTCTTACTTTGAGTTTTTCCATTTGTCTTCACTGGGACCACTCCTTATCTGACTGCGTGCTCACAGTGGTACACAAAACAAGTAAGCTTAGTCTTTTTTTTTTTTTTTTTTTTCACTTTGGTCTGAGCCTGTAAAAGTACCTGTGAGTGTCTAGGCTTTAGCCTTTCAGTTCATACATATTATATTGGCCAAAGTTTCCATACTTTACAGGAGTCCTGCTTATTCTTTTCTGATTAGAGGTCTAATAGTTCTCCAATGCTAATTTTAGCTACGATCATTACAAAAATCCATTTGTTTCCTCGAATGGAAAGGCCAAGTCACAAATTTCACTTAGGTGAAATGCTGAATCTGCTGAACGAGTTCAGCAGATTCGACAACGTCGCTGAACATAAAATGTGATGTCCACATAGGAGCTCAAGTAAGTATAACTCGTACACTTCACATCACATCACATCTTTGCAGGGGGGCAAGTCCCCGTGAACCCCCCTGTGAAGGGCTGCGCCCCCACACCCTCTGCTAACTATATATTCCAACTCAAAGATTGCACTACAGTGAAGAAAGGGATGAATGTCCCAATCCACAATATACCGTAATCTCTAGCCTTTAGATAAACTTCATATCAGCGAATGCACAGTGGCATTCACTGATATGAACTACCGATGGTCAGCAACACGGCAGTCTACCATCTGCCATCCAGTATCCCATCTGTGGAGCATCTGCGTTCATGATTTTGGTAGGAAACCTGTAGCTACATAGGCTTCACACATGGTACTGAACATCTCCCTCCAGTTGCCCCAGATCCATTACCTAGGCTCCAGAAGAATGCAAATGGTGTGTGTCGGGGGATAAGATGAGAATACATTACCTTTCCAGTTATCCTTTCAGTGTTTTGATTCTACATATTTTGGGCATCTAAAGAGCTTGTGTCTACACCTACCATAAGGAAGGTAGTCAGTCAGGAAATCACAACTAGCTTACTCATAGTGACATATATTCTCTTAAATGTCTGAAGTGTTCAGATTTGGGACCAGACATAGTTCTTTGGGGGAAATACTTTTTGTGTTATCTAGAATATTTAGAACTGTCTTGCCAAGCATTATAATTTTTCCCAAGCTGTGTTTATCCATGGTTGTAGAGTCCCTTGATTTAACCCCCTTGAAGAATTTCTCCTCTCCCTTAAGCTTTTTTTTAGAAACACACAGGCTATTTGAAAACACAGTGGTGGTATGAATGCACATAGTTTTGCCCATGGAGAATGACTTATGGTCTTCAAGTCCGCAGTACTTCTAAGTAACACACAAGACCTGTTCATAGGATCATAGGAAGTAACTAGGCTATTGGCCCTCAGACCCTTACAAGCCTAGTCAAGAATTTAGCCCATGTTCCGACAAGTCAGCACCCAATGCCCCTATCCAGCAGGGACACAGATGGAATCCCAGAGGTGTATTTTCTGTTCCTCATCCAGTTATCCAGAGTGCACTTAAAAAGGGTTAATGAGGTACTCTGCTTGACATGGAGAGGGAGTCTATTCCAAAAAAGGGGGAAGTCTCTGGGACACAAATCTGTCCAGCCAACAAGTCCTATTGATGTCACAGTCCAGATTGCGGGTGTGCATGCGGGTTACTCAAGTGGAACTTGACTTGTGGATATGCAGCAGTTCCATCAAGGTGGGGGGGTCTGAGATTGCTTTATATGCCAGACAGGGGTCACCTCTGAGGAACCTGTATGAGACTGATTAGAGGGACAGGGCCTTTAACCTGTCTGTGTAGGGTCGATGTTTGAGGCCCTGGATTCTCTTGGTGAGGACCTTCTGTGATCTTTCCAGCTGCTGCATGTGCTTTGTGAGGTGCATGCCAAAGGGGCGTTGTACTCAATAATGGGTCTTATAAGGGAAGAAAAAGGAAGAATACAGGGATGTTATGACGTCATTGTCTCTGGATGAGATGCCCTTACTAATCGGTTAGGCCATGTAGAATGCTTTCTGTACAGCGGTGGCAATATGGTGGTCAAAAGTCAGCTTGCTCTCAGCCTGGGTGCCCAAGTCCCTCTCAACTGATTGCATGCTTATAACCTTGTTATTAATGTAATAATTTGCAGGGACATCACTCTCCTGCATTTTTGGCATTAGTTTGAGGCCATGCATCTGGTACCAGTAATTTGGGTAAGATCCTCTTGGAGGATGTCCACATCACTAGGGGAATTGATGACAGCACCCAGCTTGCAGTAGTCTGCAAACTTGGTCAGCCATAGCCCTCTGGTTTTGGCCTGCACCTCAGAAAAGTATATCCTAAACAACAGAGGCTCCAAGACCGATCCCTGGGGTATACCGCTCGTTACGGGTCTACTGCTTGAGGTGGCTTTCCCCTATTTTGACAAGGTTGGTTCTATCAGTGAGCCAGTTTGTTACCCATCTGGTAACATACATATTAATGCCTAGTTGAGAGAGTTTATCTATTATACTCAAGTGGGGAATAGTATCGAGGGCTTTAGCCAGGTCAGGGTAGGTAGTGTGCACAGTCTTCCCCTCGTCCATGACTTTGGTGACTGTCTCAAAGATGTCGACCACATTTAGCAGGTATGACCTCCCCTTGACGAAACCAAACTGTGTGGGATCGAGTATTTGAAGGTTGCCAATGTCCTTGTTAATGTCTATGATCTGCTCCATGGCCTTGCAGATCAGGCTAGTAGGCTGATAGGTCTATAGTTTCCTGGATCGGTGGATGGTCCACCTTTGTGGAAAGGGATGGAGTTTGCAGATTGAAAGCCACCAAATGCAGAACAGCACACATTGCTGAAAGGAATCCACAACCACATAGTGTTTGAGCTGTAGTCTCTTTCTGCTTCAAGACTTTTCCAGAAAAGGACACGGGAACAAAAGCTAAAGGTAAAATCACATGTGACCAGATCAACCAATAAAATTGTAGTTTCTCTTTCATGCAGGGCACTTCCCCTAACATTTCATTGCCACACCAATCTGTTCAAAGCTTAAGATGCACATAATGTTGATAATGCAAGGCCTGGAAAAAAGGGGCATTCATTTTTAATTGCCAACTTAATTCTTTTATTTCTAACAAAGTTTAATGATTCACACAGAAAGGTGTCAATTCATCATAGTCCAAAACAAAAGTGAAGATCTGTTGAAAGTTTTACAGCTGATTGTCCATATACTGTGTTTGTAGTCTGCTAGACTTTGATAGCATATGTATGTTGATACATTTTTTAGCTAAGCTTTCTGTTGGTTACCTGTGTAAAGCCATCCTTCCTTCTGATCAAAACCAGGGTTTTGGTCACAGCTTTTTGTAGCCCCAAAGGGGACAGCATTCTTCCACTCCATCCTGAACCTCAGCTTTTTTTTTTTTTTTCTTAATTACCTTTATTGAATTATCAGCATCAGTGTGGGCATTTCAGGTGGTGACCCTCCTGCTCTTTCCAGACCTGATGACTGTGTCTTCCTGTGCCCAAGTATGCAGGTGTTGCATTGGACCATGAGGAGTCGGTGGCTGCAGAATCGCCATTCATACGCAAATCTTCCCTTAGCCAAATGGATCCGATGACATTTGGAGTGGTGGACTATACTCACCAACCTCAAGGTTAGCATGGTTCTAATAACTGAATCCATTGAAGGCCTGATGATATGTGCTTCACTGGAAAGGGGGGAAGGCCATCTCTAGTTCTTCATAGCTGAATAAAAGTTGCCCTAAACAGGGAGTTCCACGTCATCCATTTTAGAATTGCATACGTTCTTCCTATGCCTGAAGACTCTGGAAGGGAAGTTGCTTTATTGTGTGATACACAAAGAAACAAGAGGGCAGATGTTCTTCGTCTTCCCTTGCTGCAGTCCTGACAATTGGGTATAGTCCGCGTCCCCCCGTCGGCCCGCCCAGAGAGGAGAGGCTGGCGTCGTCATGGCGCGCCTTAGACTGGGATGCGTCAGATCAGGTACTAACGCGCATGCATGACGCCATCCAGTCTTTTTTTTTTTTATGGTGCAGCAGCAATTTTGCGAAAGCCGCGCATTGGTTTATTTTCTTTGAGATTTTTCCGAACCGGAGTTAGAGAGAGAAAAACAAGTTGGCTAAAACACTTTTTTTTTTTTTTTTTTTTTTCTTATTTAGGATGAACCCAAATGGAAAAAAAGTGAATGTATTTTTTGTGTGTGGGAAGCCGCATAGGGATTATCATTATACCTTGTTTTATGTACAATTTGGCGAGCCCTTGTTTTGGTTTGGTTGTGTTGTGCTAGATTTAACTATTACTTAATTAAAGAGATTTAGAGATGAGTGTTAGGTGAGTGTTGAGGTTAGTGTTTGCGATACTATGCCCGCCGGATACTCCTCCTGCCTGCTTCATCTAAGGCCAGGAAGAACAAACAAGTCTAGGGTGAGGTGAGGAAGTCCCGGTCCTCCGAGTCGGTCCTTTAGAGAGCTCAGGAGCTAGAGAGGTCTTGCCAGGGAGTCTCTATGAGTCTCAGAGAGATTTACTGTTTACAGGATGTGCTCTCTCAGGGGAGGTAGGGGCTTGGGGGCTGGAGGGGGCACTGTTCCCTTCCTTCTCTTTCAGGTAGTTAGGGCCTCTCCTTCTGTTGCCAAAGCTTTTTTTAGAGGAAGGCCAAGTTCAGCTTCTGTAGGGGCTCTTCCTAGCATTTGGGGCTCTGTGCCTAAAAACATATGCTTAAAATGGCAGAAGATTTGATTATGGCAGAAGAGGTTAATTCCCCCCTCTGGAGGGGGAGGCCTAGGGTGGAACAGGGTTGAGACAGGTTTTTGGATGTTCTGATGTGAGTAGAGTCTTCCTTCCTTGCACTTTCCCTTGGAAGACTTATCATGATTTCTGATTCTCCTCCTTCTGCTTTCTCATGATCCTGAGGAGACTCTTTTCTTCTCCTGAGGAGGCTCTTCAAGGGAAATGAGAAGGCTCTGACTCCAAGAGACTCTCCACTCCAGAAAGAGGAATACTTGTTTGCACCCTTGCCTAGCTATTCCTTAGCTTAGGTCTTGTGGAGGATATGTTTTAGCTTGGGCAGAACCTTGATTCTGAGCTCCCTCCTCTGTTAAGCCCCTGCCCTACCCGAATTGTTATGCCTGGTGTTAAGCTCCCCATTTAAGTTATCCAGAGTCCCCAAGAAAACTGTTTCTCACTAGCTAAGGTGTTAAAGGTTCTGAAAAGGTTTAAAAGTTCTGCTGTTAAAAATCCTGTACCCAATGGGGAACCTCTGGTAAAGAGGTATAGGGTTCTCTTAGGGCGCCATGTGAGAGTGTTGTCAATCATATGCTGAAATAATCAAATTAGTAATTGTCAATTTGGTATGCTCTAAAATCATGATTGTGTAAGGTGGTGAGTGTAAAGAATTGCTGATGCTGGATGAATGTTCTGAATGGTGGGTAAATTGCTGTCTTTGGGGTGTGTGTTGCAGTGGGGTTGTGGGGGTTCTTGGCTTTGTGCTGTTTTCAGTTCTGTTCTTTAGGCAATGATGCTGGTTGAAGGATCCATGTTTAGACCTGAGACATGTCACTAGATTTATTTAGGATGCTTACAGTCAGATGTGATGTTTTGGTTGGACCGTCTTTTAAAGTTTTTAAAGAAAATGGAGGACAAAGCTTTAAAGAAAAGACTGTTAAATTTTT
Source organism: Protopterus annectens (assembly GCF_019279795.1). Lineage (NCBI taxonomy): Eukaryota > Metazoa > Chordata > Ceratodontiformes > Protopteridae > Protopterus > Protopterus annectens. The sequence goes on from NC_056746.1 coordinate 932,094,821, forward strand.
TGCAAGTGCCTCCAGTTTAAAGATTTTTGCAGGTGCAGCCAGGGAGTTGGTGGTAATTGGGTGGCTGGGGGTTGGTTATCCTGCCCCACGTGTAGGGGGGGTAGGACGGTAGGGGGCAGGGAGCAGGGTAGTTCATTAGCTTGGGCACAGACAGATGCTTCAGACTCTTGGTGAGGGCAGGGTCAGTCACTTCATTTTCGTACCTTTTCCCAAGCCAGCTGCCAGTGGACTCAAGTGGACTCTCGTGAATGGGAGGAGAAAAGTCTCTTTTCAAAAAAATTGGGATTTAATCCTCCAAGACAGATGGCACCAAGACAGATGACATCACGAGGTACAATTTTTATTTCCACATTTTTCCCTTTCCACAATTACCTTTCATGTTCCTTCCCTCACTCCAAAGAAAAGAGGCTCACAAGCAAGTTTTCAGTTAGTCAGATAGGGGCTCCTCAGTCAGTCCCTCAGTCAGAAGAGGGTGTCTTCGAGTTTCCTTGAACCTATTCCTAGTATTTTTGGAAGAAGGAAAATGGGGGAGATCTTTATTTTTAATTATCCTAAACACTTATCCAAGTTCAAGATGTTCTTGGATGTTGGACTGTTGAAGCTGGTTACTCCTCTGCTGGGCAGGATCACTGATGGTAACTTTGGATCTCAAGGAAAGCTTACTTCATGCTGCCATAAGGCTAAGTTGCAGAAAGTATCCCATGTTTTCATGATTTTTTCTTCAATCAGTTCTCTGCATTGCCCCCTGCTTCTACTCTGCCTTCCAGTAGGCTTACTGGCTTATTTCTGGCTCCAGTGCTAATCAATCGCATTCAACTAGGGCACGCCATTTGAAGGACTGCCTGATTCTGGCTCAAGAAAAGGAACACCTTCTACACCTTCTACAGCATCTGGAATATGTCTAAGCAGTGCTGTGATGCCTAGAATTCTGGAATAAGTACCCTCTCTAGACAGTACTCTCTTTTACATGTGCTTGTCTGGGTGAGAAGTTAACCCCTACAGGCCAAACTTTCTTTTACTTTAACCAAAAGAAAAAGTACTCACTCCTTCCACCCCTACTATCACAACTATCCGTGCCTGTTTGCAAGGACAGTCCAATCTACAAGGATTCTGGTTCTTGGCATCTTAGAGCTGCCAGCCCAATGCCAAACATGTCATAAGGAAGCTGCAATGGTATCTCAAAATGTTATGGACATAGCACTGCCAAGATTTGACAACTGCCATCAAAAAATACCTTTGCTAAGGCCAGGAGTGTCACTTGGAGGGCTCAGAATGTCACCTAAACAAGGCAAGGCCTGAGGGATTCCAGAAGTCGAAACACTTTAACAGATGCATGAGACACTGGGATGGGGAAAGTGGATCTAAATGGAAAGTGGATACAGTGCCTCCAACAGCGCATGGGCACAGCATCCAGCATCTGCATAGATGAGATGCCAGCAGTTTGTTATTGCTTTGTTCAAGGATGGCAAGGTTTGCATTCTGTCTTGAACACGACAGACAACACAACTGTCATGGTACACAAACAAGCACAACATGCATGCCAAAGCAATGAACACATGCAGGAACTATTTGGAAAGCCCTGCATGTAGCTTGACAAGAAACTGGATTCTATGTATTCACTGAGGTGAGGGCAACACTCCAGACAGAAGACATAGATCTACAATGGATCCCACTAAACCATGATGTCTGGAAGGAAACTCCAGTGAAGTGTATGTGAGACTTCTGGGAACTCCAGACATACTCACTGACAACCACCTCCTGAAATTCTTCAGCTGGGATTTCATCTACAAAAAATGTCTTCCAGACAACTTGGTAGCAGGAAAATATGCCATCTCTGTGCCAACTAAATCCTATGCCTTGTCTTTGCCTAGTATTACTAAAAAAGAAGCTAAAGGTGGGCCAAGGATGATTGATAGGATGAAGATTGGCCTCAGATGACTTTGCCTCACAATGGCAAGTCTTTCAGGGCCTAATTGGCCTCTTACCTCTGATTCCTCATCTGTTCCCCTCTTTCTCCTCTCTCTCCTTCTCCAATACCTCTATCTGCTCATTCACTTCAATTCAATCTCTTGCAAGTCTCACATTGTAGTTTGGTGTTTTGAGCATGTTCAGAAAAAGCATTGGCAGTCTCAGCTAGAAAAAGGAGTCTTAGATCTGAGCATAAATTAAAAATGAAGATTGTTAGGAGAGGAATACAATGAAATTTTTTATTTTTTTTTGAGTAATTTGAGTGTGGCTTTTCAATATCTTATTGGTGTGGCTCTTCAAGGTCTTACTGAATTATTGTTTGTTGTTTTATCTTTCAGCAATTTCACATTCATTTCCAAAGCAACATCTACATTTATGGTAGGTACAAAACTGTACTTTATTTGCCATCCTGTCTGTGCAAAGAGGTGATTTAGGTCTGGTAGAGGGGGCATCACTCTCCTTACCTGAGTTGCTCTTTTTTGCTTTGCCTCCCTCTCTCTCGTTGCATGCAGCAGAGCTAGTGAATGCATTCTCCCTCTTGTAGGTTCATAGGTTGGTACTAGGCTATCAGCCCTAGGGCCTATACAAGCCTAGCCATAACAATTCCCTGGCTATTTCTTCCCACACTATTTATTTACTTCCCTGGACCCCTGTCTAGCAGGGCGACTGACGTGATCAACCAGGTGAATTTCCTTTCTCCCATCCAATTGTCAAGGTTCCTTTTGAAGAGGACCAAAGAGGCACTCTGCTTGACATGTGGCACAAAAAGTGAGGTAGGTAGGCCTGTATAGACCATCGGAAAGGAAATCCTTAAAGAATATACTGTTCAGTAGAATTGGAACTGAAAAACAAACCAGACCCAGACCTCAGTATAAAATTATAATTAAAAAAAATTAGCCAACTTCAGTTTCAGTTTCAATTTCAATTTCAGTTTTTCATTAAGATCAACAATGGCAACATGTTTAAATTTGTCTTGAAAACATGTTTAAATTTGTCTTGAAAACTAGATACAATATTTTAAATAGCATCTCATGTAATGAGAGATTTCAAATGTAATCTATGCCATACATTAAATTTCAGTGTATTATGAAGAAATACAAAACAAAATTGAGACTACAGAGATGCACTAAAGTGATGAATGGTGAAGATATGCTGATAATGTAGGACATAACCACTAAGCAGGGTAAAAGTGCAAGAAAGGACAGCATATACTAAAAGGCTACTAGTAAAATAACTAGACATTAATTTGACAAGAGTCTGAGAGGAGAAGCTGTCTAGGAGACTGGAAGGAGGCAGAAATTATACTAGTTTGGAAAAGGGGATATGCCAAATTGGCTATTTGTCATAAAAATGTTTCCACTAAAATTACTGGGGAAAATGGACACAGATGACTTAAAAATGTATACATGCTGGAAAGATGCACTTAATAGGTTGAGAATAAATTGGATGCAGGTAGATTTGGTTTTACGTGAGTTATTCCAAAGATTTTGCCAATATGAGTCCTGAAAGCCCCGAGAGTTGATAATGCATTGTTTGGTGAATAGTCAGGAAGTAGTCAGTTGCCTGAAAAAACAAACTTAGAGTAAAACTTAAGTGGTGTAGCAGTTAGCAATACTGCTTTGCAGCACTTAGTTTTTTGGCCCATTGCTAAGCTGGGGTGCCTGCTGTTGTAACCTCAATGTCCTCCTCCTTCTATCCACGTTGTTTTAACTGGGAGCTCTGGTTTCCCTTCCAAATCAGAAAGACATGCCATAAGTCAACTGGCAGTAATCCAACTTGCCAGCAAGTGTGTGTGTGTGTGTGTGTGTGTGTGTGTGTGTGTGTGTGTGTGTGTGTGTGTGCGCGCACACCTGTCCCATGACAGATGAGCCTACTTTGGTTTAACCACCTAGAGCTTACGTTGTGCGGTGTACTGTTGCTAGCTGTGCTGTCATGTCATATCCTGGGAATAAAAAGTGAAAGTCATAAAGACGGTGTGTTCTGCAAGCAGGCTTTGCCTCACTGGGCACCCCCCATTGTGGAGGCTCTGCCCACACAAGCCCAACTCTACATTTATGTAGTATCTCTGGGGTTTCACCACATCAAAGAAAATGCAAGTATGGTTATTCCCTTTTCTCCAAGTTGATACTTCTGAAGTAAATTTTGAGAATGGTGGTGTGGATGCAGAGACCCTGCTACATCTCACACGTGTGTGTAGAGGAGTGTAACCCCTTTATAGGAACAGTGCTGTTTTTATTTATTTATTTATCTTTATTTTTTCTGGTCACCATGTTGGGACGGGCAGTATGCCAGCTATTAAGACAGCATTAGAGTGGTATCTTATTCAGGATTTTCTTTGCCTTGCACCAGAGTGCCAAAATAAGCTGTAGATTCCAGGTGTCCCTAAATTAGAAAAAGCAGGTAATTCGAGAGTGAGTGAACAAATCCAGTAATTAGTAAAAACTGTGAATGAGAAGATTGTTGAGAGCTTGTATTCATTTTCCAGTCTTCTCCATTTGTGCATATTACTTTGACTCAAAAAAACACACAGTGAGGTAAACTCTTTTGGCATACAGGGATAAAAGCCATGATTATGACCCAGGTGACCAAAGTTCTGTTAGAGAAAAGAGAAAAAAAGAAAAAATCTTGGGCAGCCCTCACCCTGGTGTTATGGGGAGTCAGTAAACTGACACAGAATCTGATGGTTGACAGGCAGCAAGGGGGGGAGGGGGCAAACATGGCACAGTGAAATATGCAAATGTGAAGATGGAGATAATTTTCAAGATTACAAACAAATAGGTAATGTTAAACTTTAGTATGCTTAGAGGACTAAAATTTTGGGGGAAAATCTGTAAATTATTATAGAATGGAAGAGCAGGTTCTAATTGAAACCACAGAAAGTAAATGTTTAGGCGACTGATTTAAACAAGCTTTTTCAAGAGCAAGTAATTCAACATTATTTGCACAAACTCGATCATTAATGGACCCAGAGGTAATGTTATCATTCTGTAAGTTGTGGAAAGGAAGGAAACTGAAGTATGTTCCATCAGTATGGGCACTTCACAAAGAGATAGATCAGTAGATTGGAATATGTACAGTGGGGTCTATACGAGAACACCGAACGTTCAAAAATGTGAGTGTTCTAATATTGAATCCTAGGAATCGAAAATTTAAAATATTGAACATACAGAACAGCGACTTTTTTCCTAGGGAAAAAATTTGCTGTTCCAAAACACACACACAACACAAGCACATCAAACAAACAGCAATCCACACACATGCACCTAAACTCTTACACCTAACCCTACACTAAACTATACATACACCACTAACTATCCACTTACCTTAACCCTAACCCTAAGGTCAGTCACTATCGCACAGTCATCTCACCCACGCCCTAACCCTAACTCGCCTACCCCGCCCTAACCCTCACGTCCACACAGTCGCACACTTACCTGACCTGTGCCGTAACCTTAACTCACCTAACCTGATCTAACCCTCACGTCCACACAATCGCACACTTATCTGAACTCGACCCATAACTTTCCACCACAGCTCTGAAAATACTGAAGCAACTGAAACGGACAACCAAATTCTTTCCCTAGGAAAAAATTCATTTTTCTGTTTCTTTGATATTTTCAGCATTCGCTGAAAATGGGTCGATATTGTAACACATGAAATTTTGAACTTTTGATATTCTAATATAGACCCGTACAATGCAGTAAGCATTCACTACATACTGTTATCGCAAATGAGAGACAATGATAGGTTGAAGAGTTTCTCCTTTAGGTTCATAGGTAGGTACTAGGCTATCTGCCCGAAGGCATTTATAAGCCTAGCCGGAATGTGTTGTCTTTGAGCCCTCTTACTCTCTGCTGCATGCCTAAAAAGCTTCCAAGGGTTGGGTATGCAGCAGAACTGTGTGAGAGCTTGTCGCCCCCTTCTGTAAGTAACATTACCTACTTAGCCCCTTTCTCAACTTAAAAAAACATATTTAGTCTATTTCCTTGTTCTGACTAGGCTTGTGTATGGAGTATGTGTACAAAGACAAGACATACTGCAACCTTTCCCGTTTGGAGAGGAGGCAAGCTGGACCTCACTGATGTCTTCATTCCCTAGCCATAGCCTCCCATGCTTGGCTCTATCCTTCCTTAGCCAGTTCTTCCAGTGCCTGGCTCTCACCTTCCCTAGCCAGTTCCTGGCTCTCGTCTGCCCTAGCCAGTTCCTCCGGCGCCTGGCTCTCGTCTGCCCTAGCCACTTCCTCCGGCGCCTGGCTCTCATTTGCCCTAGCCACTTCCTCCGTCGCCTGGCTCTCGTCTGTCCTAGCCACTTCCTCCGGCGCCTGGGTAACGTATTGAACATTGGTAATCCAAATCATCCTCTAGGCTTCATCCCTGTACACCACGTAAGTAGTATAGCAGTTAGCAATACTGCTTTGCAGAACTTAGTTCTTTGGTCCACTACTCAGCTGGCGTGCCTTCTGTTGTAGTCCCAATTTCGTCGTCCTCCTCCTCCCATCCATGTTGTTTTTTTACTGGGAGCTGTGGTTTCCTTCTACATCAAAGAGGGATGCCATAAGTCAACTGGCAATCCTCCAACTTTGTGTGTGTGTGTGTGTGTGTGTGTGTGTGTGTGTGTGTGTGTGTGTGTGTGTGTGTGTGTGTGTGTCTGCGCCGCACACATCCCATGACAGATGAGCCTACTGTGGTTTTACCACCTAGAGGTTACCTTGTGCGGTGTACTGTTGCCAGGTGTGCTGTCATGTCATATCCTGGGAATAAAAAGTGAAAGTCATAAAGACAGTGTGTTCTGCAAGCGGGCTTTGCCTCATGGGGGCACCCCCACATTGTGGAGGCTCTGCCCACACAAACCCAACTCTAAATGTGTATCTAGTATCTCTGGGGTTTCACCATGTCAAAGAAAATGCAAGTATGGTTATTCCCTTTTCTCCAAATTGATGCAACCTCCTGAAGTAAATTTGGAGAATGGTGTTGTGGGTGCAGAGACCCCCTTGCATCGCACACAAGTGTGTAGAGAAGTGCAGCCCCTCTGTAGAAACACTGCTGTTTGTATGTATGTATGTATATTTATTTATTTGTTTCTTTATTTTTTCTGGTGACCATGTTGGGACAGTATGGGCAGTATGCCGTCTATTAAGACAGCAGTAGAGTGGCGTCTTTTTCAGGATTTTCTTTGCCTTGCACTTGAGTGCCAAAATAAGCTGTAGGATGTTCATCATGTTTCACTGTTGCAGTCCTTACAAAATGTGTTGTCCGGCTCCTGGTAGCCCACAGTCAGCCAGAATACCACAGTCCTTGGTATATGACGTTGGCTGCCTTCGATTTAGCCCTGACGCCAGGACGTCTGGTAGAAAAGAAGGCAGCCGACACCATTTCCTCAGTCTTTTTATGACGTGGAGCCCGAAGTAGAAGCAGTTTGCACGAGTGCCTTCTTTTTGTATTCAGACTGCTTAGTTGAAGACCTCCTCCGATAAGTACCCCATTGGGGACCCTCTTTTCTTGCTTTAACGAATGTCAGAGGAAGTTAATAACTGTCTTGCCTGTGGAAAACAGATTCCGCACCGTGATTTTCACTCCTATTGTATTACTTGTTTGGGCCTTGAGCACGATGTCCCTAATTGAGTTCTCTGTGCTTCTTTCAACCCACGTACCATAGGCTGAAGAGCTAGGATATTGTTCAAGCATTTCGGAGTTTGGCCCAAGTTTGTCGGTATGGTGTCTTCTGGTCTCCCGACTTCAGATGTTCCTAAGAAGCACAAGGATAAGGACTGTGACATGCTCAGGGTCAAATTAGCCGATGGCATCCCTGTTAAGTTGGTTGTCGGCCCAGCGGTAGTCAGTGAGGTGCTTTCTTTGCCCCTGCAGTCCGTGGAGGTTCAGCACCTGATTCGTCTGCGGTGACCTCTTTTGAGTCATCCATACTGCAGGCTTCCACTTCTTCTTCTTCTGACCCTCTGCCTGTTGCCACCTCTGATGGATCTGGAGCTGCTAAGCAGGTGCCGGCTTCTGAGGCCTCGTTTCTCCACCCGGAGACCAGATCCAGACCGACCTTAATTCAGACTTATGTGGTGGCTAGGCCTCCTGAGTCCCTCCAGCTTTCTAGCAGGCCATCCAGCTGAAAATCTACTCCAAAGCAGGCGCTGGCCTCCCCTCAAATGCCTCAGGCTCAGATGGTTAAAATGGCTAGTGATCTCTTGACCTTTGTCAAGGGCCGTCAGCCACCTCCGTCTAAAAGGATTAGGGAATTGTCCCCTGAAGCTTTCTCTGCCTCAGACTCTGATGTTTACAGCAACTCTGCTGATGAAGAGGGAAACTCTCCATTTTTTTCTGGTTTTGAGGATTCTGATGCAGAAGACTCCATCCCTTCTGCCTCCCCTCCAGTAGATTTTTATTTTGGAGATGCTCTGACTACTCTTAGGGAGCCTTTCAAATGGGAAAGTCAGGACTACCCTCAGTCTAAGAAACGGATTAGGGAATTCTTGGATTTGCCACAGCATAAGCCTTTGGCTATCCCTCCGGTTTTGGAAGTTGTTGATGTTTTCATGGAGAATTCTTTGACTCCTAATTCTGATGTTCTTCGTGTTTCACTGTTGCAGTCATTACATTTGAGTAATCTGCTGACAGGTAGCCCTCAGTCGGCCTAAATAACAAAGTCTTGGGTCCTGGGTCGGTTGCGGTCCCTTCTTCCATGACGTCAGGTTGTCAGGGGTATAAAACATGCAACTGATGCCATTTTTTCAGTCTTTCTTGCTGCGCGGTGCCCGAAGCAGAAGCAGTTCGCTTGTGCCAGTCGGCCGACTCTTGAAATTTTCGTATTCGAGTTTCAGAACTGAAGTCTTTAAACTAAAGCTAAGTACCCCATTGGGGAAACTTTTTCTTGCTCTTTACCGATGTCAGTAAAAGTTAATAATTGCATTACTTGTGGGAAGCAAATACCTCATAAGGATATTCATTTGTACTGTATTCCTTGCCTAGGCCCAGATCACAACGTGCCTTGCTGTCGGTTTTGTGCTAGATTTAACCAACGCACTATTAAGCGTCTGTATATTTTTGCTTCTAAATATTTTGGTGCAAGATTTAATTATCCTGAAATGTCGTCTGTTAGCAATCCGACTACCGGAGTTCGCAAAAAATGCAAAGAAAGACAGAGAGACCGTCGAGGTCCAAAACCGACAACAAAGCTTCTCCTAAGCCACTCGCCGGTTCACCAGTACTCAGTGAGGAGCTTTTGCAGCCCTGATACCTGCTATATTTGAGTTGCAGGCCTCTACCGAGACCCATTCGGAGTCCTGTATGCTGTGAGATTCTCAGAGTATTGAACCCGCGGATGTCTCTCCCCTGGATGGGTCCGGAGCCGCTGAGCGGGCACCGGCTTCTGAGGGTGTTTTCAGGCCTCAGCATTTTTATATTAAACCGACGCCAGCCTCAAAAACAAGGTCAAAAACATCTTCTATGTCTAAAAAAACTGACGCATGCGCCACGTGCCCAGGCCACTATGCCTAAAAAACAGATTATCAAAATGGCTGAGGATTTAATTACCTTGATCAGGGGTTCCCAACCCCCCCCCCCCACTAAGAGGCCTAGGCAAGGCACCGATTATGAATCTTGAGATCTGGTTTCCATTTCTTATGATCAGGAATTTTCTATTCCACCCTATGAGGATTCTGATGCAGAGAAATCCATCCCATCTGCATCTCCTCCTGAGGATTACTCTTTTGGAGAGACTTTGCATATTTTAAGGGAACATTTTCATTGGGAGAGTCAGGACTTCTCTGAATCAAAAAAGAGGTTTAGGGATTTCCTCCTTCCTCAGCATAGGCCTTTGGCAATACCTCCTGTATTAGACATTGTTGATGTGTGTTCGAAATCGAGCATGGCTCCTGATTCCCTGCCTCCGGCTCCTAGTAAGCCAGACAGATATTACAGGGTTCCTGACTCCCACAAATTTCTATTCAAAAATCCTGCTGCTGATCTTGAAACTATTTCTCAGGGTCCCAAGGGTGTAAAGGCCTCTACAGCCAAAAATCCTACCCCGTCTGACAGATTCCAGGGCGCTGGATAGATGGGGAAAGAAGGTTTATATGTCTGCAACCTTGGCAATCAGGACCTTAAACTGCCAGTTTCATGTGCTTAAATATCAACAGCATGTTATGGGCTCACTGAAACAGAAAATTATGTTGATATCGGATTGTGTGGAAAATAGAGAGTTACAGGAATTATTGCATTCAGCAGAACAGGTTGGAAAGCATACTTTGCAATGTGGTTTTGATTCCTTGGAGGCCTCTTGCAGGGCCACCGTTACTGGATCTGTGATTAGAAGGCATGCCTGGCTCAAGGAGCAAAATCTGCCTGATCTTGTTAAATCTAAGTTGTTGGATGCCCCTTTGCAGCATGACACTCTGTTTGGTAATAAGGCAGAAGAGGTTTTAAAGAAAATGGAAGACAAAGCTAAATCTATGCAAACTGCAGAATATTTCTTGCAAGTGCAGCCACCCAGGTTCAGTAGACACTGGCCTACTAAAAATTGGCCCTTTCCTGTGTCCAGCAGAGCCACTCAAGGCAAATCCAGGCGCTCAAAAGACTCCAGACACCAATCACAGGGTTCTTACAGGTCAAAGCAATGGGGTGCCTCCACCTCCAAATCTGGAGGAAACAAAGCACAACCCTACAGTAAGCAATCTCAATGACTTTCCTCTACCATCACCAAGCACTTATCTTTTGGCAGCCTCCTTGGGGGGAAAACTAGCACTTCATGCTCAAAATTGGCAGTTAATTATCCAGGACAAGTGGGTATTAAATATAATATCCCAGGGGTACAGATTACATTTCCATACTTTGCCTATTCCAAACGGATGGCCAGATCTGCCACAAAACCAGTGGGCAGATGCCCAGAAACAAGTCATGTCCCTCATGGATATGGGTGTATTCAACCGGTACCAGAAAAGGAAAAAGGACAAGGTTTTTATTCAAGACTTTTCCTGGTAACCAGAAAAGACCATTCATGGCGTCCAATACTGGACTTATCGATTTTGAACACGTTCCTGGACATTCCAAAATTCAAAATGCTGACTTTACAACAGCTACTGCCTATGCTAGGCAGGAATGCTTGGTTAGTAACTCTAGACTTAAGAGGTATACCTGCATATCCCAATAAGGGAATCATGCAGAAGGTACCTTCACTTCAAAGCAGTTTTTTTTGCATTACCAATTCTCTGCACTGCCCTTTGGCTTATCTACTGTGCCCAGGGTCTTTTACAAAGTGCCTGGCACCAGTAATTGCATTCTACAGACAGAAGCATTCAAATTTATCCTTATCTGGACGACTGTGTCATTCAAGCAGAGGACAAGGAAACTCTTCTTCAACATCTGACATTTGTAAAAAGGCTTCTAGCATGCCTAGGGTACACCATAAACAAAAAGAAATCACAACTGGTACCCTCTCAAATAATTACATTCCTGGGTGCAAGCCTGAATACAACTGCCCAGATGGCTTACCTCACGCCAGACAAACAAAGGCAACTGACATCATACTTCAAACTGATGGCAACAAAAACCCAGTTATCTGCAAGACAAATTCTGCAGGCTTTGGGGTTCATGGCATCTTGCATTCTACTAATTCCATATGCGAGACTGCATATGAGGAAACTTCAATGGTACCTAAAAAGTTTATGGAGTCAACATTGTCATTGTCTGGAAACAATGATCCCTCTCATTCCCTGCCTACAACAGGAGTTTATTTGGTGGGCAGAGACATGTCACCAAAACAAGGGACTGTCATTCACTCTACCCCTTGCCACCCAAACCCTAACTACAGACGCATCAGACTATGCTTGCGGGGCCCACCTGGCAGGAAGATGCATTCAGGGCAAATGAAGCCCAAACCAAATGCATCTGCATATCAACCAGAAAGAGATGCTAGCTGTTCAGAATGCTTTGACAACCTTCAAGGACTTACTTCATCCAGGACAACTACTGATAAAGACGGACAACACCACAGTTATGTGGTACATAAACAAGTGAGGGGGTACACATTCATACCCCCTTTGCAGACTAGCCATGGCCTTGTGGAGCACAGTCTTGACTTACCTAATACATCTTCAAGCTCAAATCCTGCCAGGAAAACACAATACTCTGGCAGACGACCTAAGCAGAAATCGTATGGACCCATACAAATGGAAACTGAATCCACAAATCTTCAGCATGTTAACACAGAAATGGGGGAGCCCAGACATGGATCTGTTTGCCTCACCCCAAAATTATCAGTTGGACAAATTCTGCACAAGAACTCATCACAAAAAAGCATGGAAAGTGGATGCTCTGTCCTTCAGCTGGAAAAACCTATCAGTCTATGCCTTTCCCCCTCTGCCTCTACTCCCCAAGGTCTTACTAAAAGTCCGATAGGAAAAAACTAAAATGATCCTAGTTGCTCCGGACTGGCCTCACCAGCACTGGTACCCACTTCTAAGGAATATGTCTCAACTTCCTCCATGGTACTTGCCTCAAATACCTCATCTACTGTCTCAGCAGAACAATCAAATTCTGCACACTCAACTCCAAACTCTGAATCTTGCAACATAACTGATCAATTAATTATTCAAACAACACCTCTCAGTAAATCTGTGATGGATGTCATTTTGGACACCAGAAGGCTTAGTAATAGAAGGCCTAGTAATAGAAAATCTTAAGCTGATAAATGGAAGAGATTCTGTGCTTGGAACCAAGCACAAGGAATAGACACAGCAAAGCTCAATATTCCTCAGATTTTACAATATTTTTCTGAGATGCTTGACAAGGGCCTATCTTTTTCTTCAATAAAAATCCATGCCTCTGCCATCTTGGCTCATTACAACACAGAGCCTCCCCTCTTTTCTCATCCTCTGATTAAACAGCATCTTAGAGGGGCCAAAAATGTAAGGCCTCCCAGAAGATCACAAACTCCTGCATGGGACCTCAATTTTGTGCTGGAAAAACTCACCTTGCCTCCTTTTGAACCAGCAGCTACTGCGGATATAACATTTCTGTCTTGGAAAACAGCTTTTCTTTTGGCAGTCACTTCAGCAAGAAGGGTTTCAGAACTACAGGCTCTCATGGCAGTGGAACCTTTTATTATATTTTACCCGGACAGGGTGTCCCTCAGGACCAATCCTTCTTTTATGCCTAAGGTGGTATCCAGTGTGGCTCTTAACCAGACCATTCACCTGCCAACATTTTACCCAAATCCACAGAACAGGGGGGAGCGGATTCTACATTCATTGGACATACACAGACAACTAAGATTCTACTTAAACAGGACCAGATCTCTAAGAAAGTCTGAGCAACTACTGGTAGCATTTGCTGCAGGGTCAGAGGGGAAGGCTATATCAAAGCAGACTATTTCTAAGTGGATAAGCCACTGCATTCATTTCTGCTACTTGCACCATGGTAAACCTGTGCCCAAGGGGATCAGATCACATTCCACCAGGGCTGCCTCTACTTCAGCAGCTTTTCTCAGAGGGTTTCCAACCAAAGACATTCTAGAAGCTGCTACTTGGAGCTCTGTTCATACCTTCACAAAGCATTATCATTTGCCTCTCTTCTCCAAATCCATGGCAGGCTTTGCCACTGCAGTTCTGCAGGGCCTTATAGCCGCTCCTAATGTTTAGTTCCATCCTCCCATCCATAGCTTTGGGATTCTACCCAAATGTAATGACTGCAACAGTGAAACACGAAGAACATAGTACAGTTGTGTACACTTACCATAAATGTAGATGTTAGAGTGTATTCACTGTTGCAGTCTGGGTTACCCATCCCCCTTTTCTATACCTGTTCTTTCCTTCACTATACACAAAAGCCATTGTGGTGTATTTGCTTTTAGATGAAGGTAAAGTTTATGTTTCTAAAAGTGCATTTATATATATTTACTGTTTATTATTACATATATGGGGCAAGAAAAACTGAATAAAATGGCGTCAGCTGCATGTTTTATACCCCTGATGACCTGACGTCATGGAAGAAGAGAGCAACCGACGCAGGACCCAAGACTGTTATTCAGGCCGATTGAGGGCAACCTGCCAGAAGATTACCCAAATGTAATGACTGCAACAGTGAATACACTCGAACATCTACATTTATGTAAGTGTACACAACTGTACATTCCTCCTGCTCCCAGAAAGCCTGACAGGTGGTATAGAGTTTTCAAGAATCCTACTGCTGATCCAGAGATTTTCTCAGGGCCCTAAGGGTGTTTAAGCCACAGTTGCTAAAAATCCTGTTCCTTCTGACAGGGAATCTAGGGCCTTGGATAGATGGGGTAAAAAGGTTTATACTTCTTCCACCCTGGCTATTAGATCTGTTAATTGTCTTTTTCATATGCTTAAGTATCAGCAGCATACTTTGGAGGCTATTAAGGCTAAAATTGCTGGTGTTCCTTCCCTGATGGAGAGTAAGGACATGCAAGAGTCATTGAATTCTGCCACTCTTGTAACTAAACATTCTCTACATTGTGGTTTCGACACTTTGGAGGCTTCTTGCAGGGTAGCAGCCACTGGCTCTGTCATTAAAAGGCATGCTTGGCTCAGGGAACAGCCCCTTTCCGAACCTGTCAAATCTAAATTACTGGATGTGCCTTTGCACAAGGACAATCTTTTTGGAAGTAATGCTGAAGAGGTGTTGAAAAAGTTGGAGGATAAGGCCAAATCTATGCAAACTGTTAAGGACTTTCTGCAAGTTCAGCCTCCTCGTTTAAGTAGACATTACCTTTCTAAGAACTGGACTTTTCCTAACCCCAATAAACAAAGTCCCACTAGGCCTAGGAGTTGCAGGTCTTCTAGGGGATCGACTTCCACCCCTCAAAAGGCTAAGCACTGGCAGGCTTCCTCTTCAGAATCTGGGAGTTCTAAGCAAACTTCCCAAAGCAAGCATTCCCAATGACTCCGGCCTTCCCCTGCCTGCCTCTTCGGGCCCAGGGTTTCCTTAGGGGGAAGGTTAGCCATTTTTGCAAATGTCTGGTTCACCATCACAGACGACAAATGGGTGCTCAAAATAGTATCCCAGGGCTACAAGTTCTCCTTTCACACCTTCCCTGTCCACTAAGGATACCCAGCTATCCCCCAAATCAAAGGGCAGAAGCAGAAAAACAAGTTTCTTCTTTACTAAACCTGGGAGCTATAGAGCCAGTTCCTGCACTACAGATAGGCCAGGGTTTCTACTCAAGACTTTTCCTGGTCCCCAAAAAAGGGGGCAGCTTGGCAGCCTAATCTGGATTGTCCATTCTAAACACTTTTCTGGTGATTCCCAAATTCAGAGTGCTCACTCTTCAGCAACTGCTGCCAATGCTGGCCAAGGATTCCTGGCTGGTGACTTTGGATCTCAAAGAAGCTCATCTGCACATCCCCATAAGGGAAAGCTGCAGGCATTTCCTTTGCTTCAGGGTGGGGAACAGGCACTTCCAATTCTCTGCATTGTCCTTTGACTTATCTACTGCTCCCAGAGTTTTTACCAAATGCCTGGCTCCAGTCATTGCTTTTTGCAGGCAAAGGAACATTCAAATTTACCCTTACTTGGACGATTCTTATTCAGGCAAACCCTTCAGAGCAACTTCTAAAGGATTTGGACTTTGTAAAGAACCTTCACCTCTTTGGGCTACACCATCATCGAAAAGAAGTCAAAATTGGTACCCACCAGGAAGATTGTATTCCTGGGAGCAAGCCTGAACACAGCCGTCCAGATGGTATTCCTCCTTCAAGAGAAACAAATGGATTTTTTGAATTACTTCAAAAATTTGGCAAGCATGAACCCAGCTCTCTGCAAGGCAATTCCTATAAGCCCTGGGATTCATGGCTTCATGTATGCCAGACTGCATATGAGGAAAATACAGTGGTACCTCAAAAACCTTTGGTGTCAACACACGCCGGATTTAGACATGATACTTCCTCTGATTCCCTGCCAGCAGATGGAGTTCTTTTGGTGGGTGACGGCCTGTGCACAGAACAGGCCTGCCTTTCTGTCCACCTCCTGCCATCCAGACTCTCACCACAGATGCCTCGGACTATGCTTGGGGAGCACGTCTAGAGGGCAGATGCATTCAGGGGACTTGGAACTCTCAACAGGTTCATTTGCACATAAATCTGAAGGAATTGATGGCAGTCCAGCAGGCCTTAATGGCTTTCCAACATTATCTCTCTCCTGGTACTCTTCTGGTCAGGAAAGACAACACCGTAATTGTGGTACATCAGCAAGCTGGGAGGGATGCACTCTTACCCCCTGTGCACACAAAGCATGATACTGTGGTCCATAGCAGCTTCCATGGGCATTCATCTGACAGCTCAGTTTCTTCCAGGAAGGCTCAACACCATGGCAGACCGGTTGAGCAGGCAAGGTCCTGGATCCTCACGAGTGGAAATTAAACAAGACCATCTTCTATCGCATCATTCAGTGTTTGGGCATTCCCCAGGTGGATCTCTTCTCATCTCAAACCAACCACCTTCCAATCTTTTGCACCAGGGATCATCACAACAAAGCTTGGAAGGTGGATGCTCTGTCCTTCCCCTGGACACAGCTCTCGATCTATGCATTCCCTCCTCTGCCTCTTCTTCCCAGAGTGTTATTAAAGATAAGGGACAAAAAACCAAGGGCCATCGTCATAGCTACAGACTGGCCCAGACAACATTGGTATTCACTACTTTGCAGTCTCTCCCAGTCTCAGCCTTGGCATCTTCCCCTGATACCAGATCTCTTGGTTCATGAGGGGGGAAAAATTCCGCATCCTCCTCTTCAGACTCTGCATTTGGCATCTTGGCTCATAATTTAAACCTTTCCCAACAAGTGGTTGAGGTCCTTCGTGAGGCCAGGAGGCCTAGCACTAGGAAATCTTACGCAGATAAGTGGAAAAGATTCTCCATTTGGATGCAGGCTAGAGAGGAAGACCCTTCTCAACCTACACTTCCTCTTATTCTTGACTATCTGGCAGGCTTGCTTAACCTACACTTCCTCTTATGCTTGACTATCTGGCAGGCTTGCTTGATGGTGGACTTTTTTCTTCTATCAAAATCCATGCTTCAGCTATTTCTGCTCATTGTTCCTTTGAGCATCCCATTTTCTCTCATCCCTTGATGGAACAGTTCCTCAGGGGAGTTAACAATTTAAAGCCTCCCAGAAGTGCACCTACTCCTGCTTGGGATTTAAATTTTGTACTTGAGAAACTTACTCTGCCTCCTTTTGAACCATCTGCCTCAGCAGACCTGAAGTTTGTCCCCTGGAAAACTGCCTTTCTTTTGGCTATTACTTCAGCTAGAAGAGCTTCCGAGCTGCAGGCCTTAATGGCAGTAGAGCCTTTTATCATCTTCCATGTGGATCGGGTTCCTTTTCAAACTAATCCCTCCTTTATGCCTAAGGTGGTTTCTAGCTTGACTCTTAACCAGTCTATCCACCTGCCTACCTTCTTTCCTAATCCTCCGAATAAAGGGGAAAGGTTACTGCATTTCCTGGATTTGCATAGACGGCTTAGATTTTACCTGGACAGGACTTAATCTTTTCAAAAGTTGGATCAGTTGTTGGTCAGTTTTGCTCCTGGAGCTCAGGGCAAAGCTATTTCTAAACCAACCATTTCTAAGTGGATTGCTGATTGTATTCACTTTTGTTACAGCATGGCAAGGTTCCTCCACAGGGTATTGGGACTCATTCTACTAGAGCTACCTCTACCTCAGCAGCTTTTTTAAGAAGTGTACCTACTAGGGACATACTGGAAGCAGCTATATGGACTTCTGTCCACACTTTCACTAAACATTACAATTTACCCTTGTTTTCTAAGTCCAGGGCTGGTTTTGCCACTGCAGTGTTGCAGGGCATCCTTACCAACCCTTAAACAGTGGGTGTTCCTCCTCCCTTTTGTTTTTTTCCTGGGCTTTGGGAATCAACCCATTTTGTAAGGACTGCAACAGTGAAACACGATGAACATAGTACAGTTGTGTACACTAAACCATAGTACAGTTGTGTACACTTAACCGTAAATGTAGATGTTTGAGTGTGTTCACTGTTGCAGTCCTGGCCCCCCCTTTTTTCCTAGGGCACAGACTGGCTTTTCTTTTCCTAGTCTAAGCTTTTTTTTTTTTTGGGGGGGGGGGGGGCTCCTGACAGTTAAGGCAAGAAAAACTGAGGAAATGATGTCGGCTGCCTTCTTTTGTTCCTGACGTCAGGCTTAAACTGAAGCCAGCCGACGTCGTATACCAAGGATTTTGGTATTCTGGCCGACTGTACGCTACCGGGAGCTGGATAACCCATTTTGTAAGGAGTGAATGCACTGTCTTAACATCTACATTTATGGTAAGTGTGCACAACTGTACAGGTGTCCCTGAATTAGAAGAAGCAGGTAATTAGAGAATGAACAAACAAATCAGTAATAAGTAAAAACTGTCAAAGAGAAGATTATGTCAAGAGCTTGTATTAATTTTCCAATCTTCTCCATTTTTACGTATTACATTGACTCAAAAAAACACACAGTGAGGCAAACTCTTTTGGCATACAAGGATAAAGCCGTGATTATGACCCAGGTGACCAAAGTTCTGTTAGAGAAAAAAAGAAAAAAATCTTGGGTAGCCCTCACCCTGGTGTTATGGGGAGCCAGTAAACTGAGACAGGATCTGATGGTCGACAGGCGGCAAGGGTGGGGACGAAACATGGCACAGTGAAATATGCAAATATGAAGATGGAGATAATTTTCAAGATTACAAACAAATAGGTAATGTTAAACTTTAGTATGCTTAGAGGAATAACATTTGGGGGGAAACCATTGTAAATTACTATAGAATGGAAGAGCAGGTTCTAACTGAAACCACAGAAAGTAAATGTTTAGGCCGACTGATTTTAAGTTTAAACAAGTTTTACAAGAGCAAGTAAATATTCAACATTATTTGCATTAACTCATAATCATTAATGGACCCAGAGATAATGTTCTCATTCTGTAAGTTGTGGAAAGGGAGGAAACTGAAGTATGTTTCATCAGTATGGCCACTTCACAAAGAGAGAGATCAGGAGATTGGAATATGTACAATGCAGTAAGCATTCACTGCATACTGTTATCGCATATGAGAGACAATGATAGGGTGAGGAATTTCTCCTTTGAGCCCTATTACTCTCTGCTGCATGCCTGAAAAGGTTCCAAGGGTTGGGTATGTAGCAGAACTGTGTGAGACCTTGTCGCCCTGTTCTGCAAGTAACATTTCCAACTTATCCCCTTTCTCAACTTAAAAAACATGCTTCAACTATCTCCTTTTTCTGCCAAAGATTGTAGGTGGAGTATGTGTACGAAGGCAAATGGCATACTCCAACCTTTCCCGTTTGGAGAGGAGGCAGGCTGCACCTCACTGATGCTTGGCTCTATCCTTCCTTAGCCAGTTCTCCAGTGCCGGCTCTCGTCTTCCCTAGCCGGTTCCTTCAGTGTCTGGCTCTCATATTCCCTAGACGGTTCCTCCAGGTTCCAGCTCTCATATTCCCTAGCCGGTTCCTCCAGTGCCCGGCTCTCGTCTTCCCTAGCCGGTGCCTCCAGTGCCCGGCTGTCATCTTCCCTAGCCGGTGCCTCCAGTGCCCGGCTGTCGTCTTCACTAGCCGGTGCCTCCAGTGCCCGGCTCTCGTCTTCCCTAGCCGGTTCCTCCAGTGCCTGGCTCTCGTTTTCACTAGCCATTTCCTCCAGTGCCCGGCTCTTGTCTTCCCTAGCCAGATGTTCTTCATGTTTCACTGTTGCAGTCATTACATTTGGGTAATCTGCTGGCAGGTTGCCCTCAGTCGGCCTGATTTAACAAAGTCTTGGGTCCTGCGTCGGTTGCTGTCCCTTCTTCCGTGACGTCAGGTCATCGGGGGTATAAAACATGCAGCCGACGCCATTTCATTAGTCTTTCTTGCCGCTCGGCGCCCGAAGCAAAAGTAGTTCGCAAGTGCCGGTCGGCAGACTCCTGAAATTTTCGTTTTTGAGTTTCAGATCCGAAGTCTTCAACTAAAAAGCTAGGTACCCCGTGGGGGAAACTTTTTCTTGCTCCTTACCGAAGTCAGTAAAAGTTAATAATTGCATTACTTGTGGGAAGCAAATGCCTCATAAGGATTTTCATTTGTACTGTATTCCTTGCCTAGGCCCTGACCACAACATACCTTGCTGTCAGTTCTGTGCTTTATTTAATCAACGCACGATCAAATGTCTGTACATTTTTGCTTCTAAATACTTTGGCTCACGCTTTAATTATCCAGAAATGTCATCAGTTAGCAATCCGACTTCCAGAATACCTAAAAAAAAACGCAAAGAAAAAGACAGAGACAGGCCGTTGAGGTCCAAAACTGCCGACGCTTTTCCTAAGCCAGTTCGCCGGTACTCAGTGAGGTGCTTTTGCAGCCCCTGATACCTGCTACTTCTGATTTGCAGGCCTCTACTGAGACCCATTCGGAGTCTGGTATGCTGCGAGATGCTTCAATTATGGAACCCGCGGATGTCTGCCTTGGATGGGTCTGGAGCTGCTGTGCAGGCACCGGCTTCTGAGGTCAGGCCTACAGATTTGTATATTAGACTGACGCCGTCTTCAAAACTAAGGCCAAAATCTCGACCTATACCTAAAAAAAACAATGCCTGGACCATATGTGCAGGCCCCTAGGCCTAAAAAAACAAATGATCAAAATGGCTGAAAATTTAATTACTCTGATCAGGGGTAGCGAACCCCACCCCTTCTAAGAGGCCTAAGCAAGATGTTGATTATGAATCTTCTGAACAGGATTCTATTTCTTCTGACTCTTCTAATGAACAGGAATTGTCTATACCTACTTATGAGGACTCTGATGCAGAAGATTCCATTCCTTCTGCTTCTCCCCCTGAGGATTTTTCTTTTGGGGAAATTTTGCATACCTTAAGGGAACATTTCCACTGGGAAAGTCAGGATTTTTCTGAATCTAAAAAGAGGCTTAGGGATTTTCTTCTTCTTCTTCCTCAGCATAGGCCTTTGTCTATACCTCCTGTTCTAGACATTGTTGTTGATGTTTTTTTCAGAATCTAGTATAGCTCCTGATTCTCTGCCTCCGGCTCCTTGTAAGCCAGACAAATACTACAGGGTTCCTGACTCCCACAAATTCCTTTTCAAAAATCCTGTTGCAGATCGTGAAACCATTTCTCAGGGTCCCAAGGGCATTAAGGCTTCTACTGCTGAAAATTCTACCCCTTCTGATAGCGATTCCAGGTTGCTGGATAGATGGGGTAAGAAGGTTTACACTTCTGCAACCCTGGCAATCAGGGCTTTAAACTGTCAGTTTCATGTGCTAAAATATCAGCAGCATATCATGGGACTGCTCAAACAGAAAATGATGTTGATTTCTGATTGTTTGGAAAATAAAGATTTACAAGATTTATTGCATTCAGCTGAACAAGTTGGAAAACATACTTTGCAATGTGGTTTTGATTCTTTGGAGGCCTCTTGCAGGGCTACTGTAACTGGGTCTGTGCTAAGAAGGCAAGCTTGGCTCAAAGAGCAAAATTTGCCTGATCATGTTAAAGCAAAATCGTTAGATGCTTCTTTACAAGAGGACCGTCTCTTTGGTAATAAGGCTGAAGAAGTTCTAAAAAAGATGGAAGATGAAAGAAATCTTTCACAGTTTGCATAGATTTAGCTTTAAGTACAACCTCCAAGATTTAGTAGACGCTGGCCTACTAAGAACTTGTCCTTTCCAGTTCCTTCGAGAGCCACTCAAGTCAAACCCAGACATTCCAAAGGCAGCAGGTTTCAGTCCCAAGGGACTTTCAGAACAAAGCAATGGGGTGCCTCCTCTTCCAAATCTGGAAACAAACAGACACCTCCCTATGGTAAGCAGTCTCAATGACTTCCCTTTACACTTACCAAGCACTTACCTTTTAGCTGCCCCTTTGGGGGGAAAACTGGCTCTTCATGCAAAAAAACTGGCAACTTATAACCCAGGACAAATGGATTTTAAATATAGTATCCCGGGGTACAGATTCCATTTCCAAACATTGCCAATTCCAAACAGATGGCCAGACCTGCCCCAAAATCAGTGGGCAGAGGCCAAGAAACAAGTACTTTCCCTCATGAGCATGGGGGCTATTCAACTAGTACCAGAAGAGGAAAAGGGACAAGGTTTCTATTCAAGACTTTTCCTGGTACCCAGAAAAGACAAATCTTGGCGTCCAATTCTGGACTTATCTACTCTAAACACCTTTCTGGACATCCCAAAATTCAAGATGCTGACTCTTCACCAGTTACTTCCTATGCTAGGCAAAAATGTCTGGTTGGCAACTCTAGATTTAAAAGAGGCTTACCTGCATATCCCAATCAGGGAATCTTGCAGAAGATTTTTCTGCACTGCCCTTTGGCTTATCTACTGCGCCCAGGGTCTTTACAAAGTGCCTGGCTCCAGTAATTGCTTTTTGCAGGCAAAGAAATATTCAGATATATCCATATCTGGACGATTGTCTAATTCAGGAAGAAACCAAACAAAAACATCTTCTAAAACATCTGGTGTTTGTAAAAAGAGTTCTAACTCGTCTAGGGTACACTATAAATGAAAATAAATCACAACTGGTACCCTCTCAAAAAATTACATTCCTGGGTGCAAGCTTGAATACAACTGCCCAGATGGCTTTCCTTACGCCAGAGAAGCAAACTCATTTGGTGACTTACTTCAAACAGGTGGCCACAAAAACCTGGCTTTCTGCAAGGCAAATACTGCAAGCCTTTGGGGTTCATGGCCTCCTGCATTCTTCTAATTCCATATGCAAGACTGCATATGAGGAAGCTTCAGTGGTATTTAAAAAGTCTATGAAGTCAGCATTGTTACAGCCTGGAAAAAATGATTCGTATTGTACCTTGCCTGCAACTAGAGTTCCTGTGGTGGGCAGAGGTCTGCCACCAAAACAAGGGACTGCTATTCACACCACCCCCTGCCACCCAAACCCTTACTACAGACGCTGGTGGGGCTCATCTGGCAGGGAAGTGCATTCAGGGCAAATGGAGTCCAAATCAAATGCACCTTCACATCAATCAAAAAGAAATACTAGCTGTACAGAATGCACTGACAGCCTTCAAGGACTACCTTCATCCAAGGCAATTAATGATAGACAACATCACGGTTATGTGGTACATAAACAAGCAGGGGAGTACACACTCCTACCCCCTTTGCAGACTAGCCATGGTTTTGTGGAACACTGCCTTGACCTATCAAGTACAACTACAAGCTCAATTCCTGCCAGGAAAGCTGAATACTCTGGCAGACGAACTAAGCAGAAATCTCATGGACCCACACCAATGGAAACTGGAACCACGGATTTTCAACATGTTGACACGCAAATGGAGGAGCCCAGATATAGATCTTTTTGGCTCACCCCAGAACTATCAGTTGGACAAATTTTGCACAAGAACTCGTCACAAAAAAGCCTGGAAAGTGGATGCTCTATCCTTCAGCTGGAAAAACCTATCAGTGTATGCCTTTCCCCCTCTGCCTCTGCTCTCCAAAGTTCTACTAAAAGTCAAACAGGACAAACCAAAAATTATGTTGATTGCTCCAGACTGGCCTCGCCAACACTGGTACCCACTCCTGCACATAACGCACCTTCCACCATGGCACCTGCCTCAGACACCTTACTTACTGTCTGAGCAGAACAACCAAATTCTGCACACTCAGCTACAAACTTTGAATCTTGCAGCGTGGCTAATCACCCATATTCACCCTTAGCAAACATGTGATGGATGTCATTTTGGAGGCGAGAAGACCTAGTACTAGAAAATCTTACGCTGACAAATGGAAGAGATTCTGTGCCTGGAATCGATCTCAAGGAATAAGCACAGCAGTGCCCAACATTCCTCAGATTTTACAATATTTCACTGAGATGCTTCACAAGGACCTGTCCTTTTCTTCCATAAAAATCCATGCCTCAGCCATTTCAGCTCATTACAACACAGAACCTCCCCTCTTCTCTCATCCTCTGCTAAAGCAGCATCTCAGAGGGGCCAAAAACTTAAGACCACCCAGGAGAGCTCCAACCCCTACCTGGGGCCTCAATTTTGTATTGGAGAAGCTCACTCTCCCTCCTTTAAAGCCAGCTGCTACTACAGACTTAAAATTTCTCTCCTGGAAAACAGCTTTCCTTTTAGCAGTCACTTCAGCTAGAAGGATTTCCAAATTACAGGCTCTTATGGCAGTGGAGCCTTTCATCATTTTTCATGCGGATAGGGTATCTCTCAGGACTAATCCATCCTTCATGCCTAAGGTGGTATCCAGTGTGGCTCTTAATCAGACCATTCATTTGTCAACTTTCTTTCCAAATCCACAGAACAAGGGGGAGTGGATTCTGCATTCATTGGATGTACACAGACAACTTAGGTTTTACTTAAACAGGACTAAATCCCAAAGAAAATCTGAACAACTGCTGGTGGCATTTGCTGCAGGGGCAGAGGGAAAGGCTGTTTCAAAGCAAACAATTTCCAAATGGATAAGCCATTGTATTCGTTTCTGCTATATGCACCATGGAAAAACTGTCCCCCAGGGGATCAGATCCCATTCCACCAGGGCTGCATCTACTTCAACAGGCATTCACAGAGTTGTTCCTACCAGGGACATTCTAGAAGCTGCTACCTGGAGCTCAGTTCATACTTTCACTAAACATTACCATTTACCACTTCTCTCTAAATCCAGAGCTGGCTTTGCCACTGCTGTCCTGCAGGGCCTTGTAGCTGGTCCTAATGCTGTATAATTCCCTCCACCCAACCACAGCTTTGGGAATCTACCCAAATGTAATGACTTCAGTGGTGAAACTCGAAGAGCATAGTACAGTTGTGTACACTAACCATAAATGTAGATGTTAGAGTGTATTCACTGTTGCAGTCCTGGTTACCCTCCCTCCAGCCCCCTATTTTTCTCTGGCTATACCTCTACTTTCTTTCACTATGCTTAAAAGCCCTTTTGGTGTATTTGCTTTTGGTTGGAGGTATATTTTTTGTGTTTTTAATTTTATTTGCTCCCCATTTAGGGGGCACTTGACATCTGGGGCAAGAAAAACTAATGCAATGGCGTCGGCTGCATGTTTTACACCCCTGATGACCTGACGTCACGGAAGAAGGGACAGCAACCGATGCAGGACCCAAGATTTTGTTAATCAGGCCGACTGAGGGCAACCTGCCAGCAGATTACCCAAATGTAATGACTGCAACAGTGAATACACTCCAACATCTACATTTATGGTAAGTGTACACAACTGTACTTTCCTCCAGTGCCTGGGTAACTAATTGAACATTGGTCATCTGAATCATCATCTAGGCTTCATCCCTGTACACCACGGATCTGGCCTAGTCCTTAGGAATACAGTCAGATTAAAAAAAAAAAGTGGATGGCATAACACACAAATATGAAGCCAAAGGATTAAAACACTAAAATGAATTTGGTGCGTGGAGGAATAGCAAACTTTGGGCAGATTGACAGAGAAGAGGGAGGATGCAGAGACATTAGGGATTAAACGTACTTTAACGTACTTTAGTCAAAGTAAACTTTGTCACTTCGATTCACACAAGTGGTAACTGAAATTACATTTCTTCAGACTCCATGTGCATATACAATACGTAGACTACATTTAACATGACAATGTCTGTCTTTCGGCTTTTCCCGGTTAGGGGTCGCCACAGCAGAACTCCGGTCCGTTAATGATTGGCAGTAGATTTTTACGTGCTGGTTTGCCGGGCCTAACGCACAACCTTCAATGAAGGAATGCCCATTCACGCATGTCGACACACAGAAGATGCTCTAACTGAGAATCGAACGTGCAACGTCTAACTGTGAGGCGACAGCGCTACCGCAGCACCACCACCGCAGTTTTTTTTTTACATGACAATAATACACAAAATTCTGTAGGCACAGACAA